>NW_006800181.1:82486-129840 GCF_000485575.1 Poecilia formosa
ATAACGTCGATGGGCGAACGGCGGTGATGGAGTCTTCCAGGTTGAATTTTCGCTATCAGCTACATTTCGAAGTGCTTTCATGAGTGAAAAGGAAATACAAACAAAATAACAAACCAAAGAAAAGAAAAAAAGAGGAAAGAAAACTAATCTAATGTTGTTCTAAAGTACGTAAACTAAGTGCTCCTGTTCAGGGTTGCAGGACAAGAAGGCTCTCCTGTGCTCACAATTTCTAAATAGTGAGCACTCTACAGTTTCTGATCAAATAAGCTAAAAAGTGATTGATCTAAATCCTTTTCTGGGTTAAAAGTAATATAAACTAAGCAGTGACCGTTCCTGTTAAGTATTTCTGGATTCCAAGTTCGTAGTTATTTTAATTCAAATTATGATTACATTTCTGGGCTTTATAATATTGATCTAAATAGTGCGTACTCCACAATTTCTGATATTACTAATAAACTAAACTAATCATTTTCTGGAGTAGGGAGTACTCCACCGTTTCTAGCAAACTAAAACAAAAAAGAGGAAAGGACACATTAGGGCAAATGGCAACATTCAGACAAAACAATGGGCAAAACAAAGACACGAGTGAAGGCGGTGACGTCAAAGGGCCATGAAGAAACTTTACTGAACCTCCTGGCAAAGTCCAATAGAGGTGTTGTTTATCCAGGAATGTCCTTCAACTTCTCCAAGATCGATTCCATCCGGTTAGTGAGATTTAGAGTCCTCGTCTCTGTCCACACCAACAGTCTGAGTGTTCACCAGTTCGTCCAAGTCGTCACAAATTTATCGACAAGCCAGGAATCCACAAGCTCCAAACAGCAGAAATCCTGTTATCATGAATAAATCCAGGGTGAATCCTGCTGGGTGTGTCCCCGCAGGGTAAGAGGCTCTCCTGTGCCCAGACTTCTCGTCGAAAATGTGACCAATTGCATTGAGAGATCGGTTGACCAGATCCATCATTTGTAGATTTGGATGATGTGCAAAGAAAAGCTCCAAAAATATAGAAAAAGACAGGACAAAAACAGAGCAAGCAGGGCATTCATGGGCAGGGAGGGAACAGAGGAAAGAAGTGTCCGCCTTCATCGAGAGCAAGAGAGAAAAGAGTTACATTCTGTTAGACACTAAGGCCCATTCCTCAGAAAACAGAAACTTATCAGGCCGCAGAGACGTGGTGTGATTTCAGGGAGTGTCTTCAGTCCATATAATCAGCTAGCCTCCTCCTTCTCCTCAGACGCTGCACAGACNGCGGTGACGTCAAAGGGCCATGAAGAAACTTTACTGAGCCTCCTGGCAAAGTCCAATAGAGGTGTTGTTTATCCAGGAATGTCCTTCAACTTCTCCAAGATCGATTCCATCCGGTTAGTGAGTTTTAGAGTCCTCGTCTCTGTCCACACCAACAGTCTGAGTGTTCACCAGTTTGGCCAAGTCGTCACAAATTTATCGATAAGCCAGGAATCCACAAGCTCCAAACAGCAGAAATCCTGTTATCATGAATAAATCCAGGGTGAATCCTGCTGGGTGTGTCCCCGCAGGGTAAGAGGGCTCTCCTGTGCCCAGACTTCTCGTCGAAACATCATTTGTAGATTTGGATGATGTGCAAAGAAAAGCTCCAAAAATATAGAAAAAGAGGACAAAAACAGAGCAAGCAGGGCATTCATGGGCAGGGAGGGAACAGAGGAAAGAAGTGTCTGCCTTCATTGAGAGCAAGAGAGAAAAGAGTTACATTCTGTTAGACACTAAGGCCCATTCCTCAGAAAACAGAAACTTATCAGGCCGCAGAGACGTGGTGTGATTTCAGGGAGTGTCTTCAGTCCATATAATCAGCTAGCCTCCTCCTTCTCCTCAGACGCTGCACAGACATTTTTTAGAAACTCTTCTCGAATGTAATTGTGTCGAATTTTATAAGGACTTTCGAGAAGTGCCTGTTGAGCCTTTACTGAATATGTACAGTAAGGAGCAAAAGTTTGGACACACCTTTTCATTCAAAGAGTTTTCTTCATATTCATGACTATGAAAATTGTAGATGCACACTGAAGGCATCAAAACTATGAATTAACACATGTGGAAATATGTACTAAACAAAAAAAGTGTAAAACAACTGAAAATACGCCTTATATTCTAGTTACTTCAAAGTAGCAACCTTTTGCTGTGATTACTGTTTTACACACACTCTGCATTCTCTTGATGAGTTTCAAGAGGTCGTCACCTGAAATGGTTTTCACTTCACAGGTGTGCCCTGTCAGGTTAATAAGTGGGATTTCTTGCCTTATAAATGGGGTTGGGACCATCAGTTGTGTTGTGCAGAAGTCACAGCTGATAGACCTACGAGTGTCGGACCCCCCGAAGCTCGTCCCAAAGTACGGGACGAGCATCGGACCGCCCTCTGGAGGCCAGAGGACGGGACACCAGAGGATTTTGTGAGGAAGGATCAGAGCTGGAGCTGCTACGAGTCAGAGCCTAACATGCTGAAAATGTCTTTTTCTGAATGTGAAGGAAACATATATGTATTTTCTATTTCACTTTTGGATAATTTCTCTTTTATCTTTGGCTTTAGCCTGTGAACCAGGACGTCTCAGAAGTCATTGGAGTTCTCCCAGTGTGACCAGTGTTCCCAGTATAATAAATAAATGTTTTATTCTTTCACTTTTTGTGTATTTTTAAATATCTCAATCTGAAGTATTAGTGTATTAATACAGCTTATGCAATGAAATAAGAAGAGAAGGAGGGGGGGAACCATACCGCTAGATGGGGTTGCTGGGAGGGGGTCGGGTTAGCATAACTTTAGAGGGGGGTGGAGGATTGTAGCATATCGCAAGAGGGGGGACGAGGTTGACTTTCCCTCCCCCGCTATAAGTTTCCCGTAATCTCAAATCCAAAATTTGACAGATATGCTATTTTATTTATATAATTATAAGTAATTTCCACTATCAGTATTGTGTCTACCTGAGGATTCCTCTGCTCATTATCTTTCATTAGATCCTCATCAATGACTGTAGGTTGAAGCACTGAGGAGTTACAGTGATTAGAAGTTTGTATGCCAGCTGTTGTCCAAGGGTGCTATTTGGAGACTCCAAATGGCACACTTGGACCCTTGTACATCCTCAAAAACAAACATGTCCAAAATGACATTTCTTTTTTGTGCCATTTTGATCAATCTTGAAATTCACAAGCATAATACTTTATTCTACAGATTTATTGTATTTTCCAGTCCATACATTCCACACTTAATGTGTATTTTGGAAGAAATAAAAATGAAAAATATGCGTGAAGCAAAATTTTTAGCTACAAACTACTTTAAAGTATTAAAGTTAAATACTTTAACTTACAGTTAATGTATTTTTGACTACAAACATCTACCAGACTATCCAGTCTGAATACACCCTAAAAGAAAATATTCTAGAAGTCTTCACCTGCAGAAAGAGAAGTGAGAAACCACAGAGATTTTCACAGACGGAAATGAGTTTGTATCTATATCTAACAGCAACAGCACAAAAACTAAAGTAAAACTTTAAAAACATGCCCTATAAAAAAAGCACATTACAAATGTAGTTTCATTTGGCCTTATCTACACAAATTATTTTAAGGTGGGAGGACTAGCAGCATGAGAAAAGTCAAAGTATTTACTCAGAATGTATCCAATTTACTTGAATATGTACATTATGAAAAATGAAGTATCATTCAGTTATCCTTCTGAATCACAACTCTTACAGCATTTTATTTTATTTCATTTTCACACAGATCATTTGGAAGATTGAATTCTAAAACATGTTACAGACTTAAATATGGTGAGTTTAAGTCTATTTGTAAGGCTTAAACAGACTTAAACTTTTTTGGTTACACATTTTCATTTTGTGCATACAGAACTTGGCAAATAATGTCAGAAAATTAACTGAACATTAATGATACAATGTTTGTTTCTAATTCCAGATTTCTATTCTGTACTAGATTAAAGGCCTACTTCCCCTTTCCAGGAACTCTGGATTATATTTGATCCGATTTAAAGTGTCAAATAAGTAGATGGGTGGAGTTCTGAATGGATCCTTAACCTGTTCTTTCTCAAACCTGATTTGATTTAATTTGGTTCGGTTACGAGAGATCAATTTACCTGACATACATGTTTCTGAACTGTGGAAGGAAGTGAGAATAAATCCACAAAATCACAGAGAGAGCACACAAACGCCACACAGAAAGGCAAAATCTCGGTTTTGACCACCATATTATGAAAAAGTCCACTTATTTCATTGTGTTTATCACTAATAATTACACACAGATGGATATTTAAAAGCCTTTAAATGGGAAAAAGAACGAGCCGCTTGGCAGGATTTCTAAAAAAAAAAAAAAAAAAAAAAAAAAAAAACCAATCTTCCTGCAAGCTAACTTTTCTAAACTTGTTTTTTTCCCCCACAAATCTACATTCAGCTAACTGGCCATGAGCAGTGACTCAGATGTTTAGTCATTCTCAGCAGCTAGATGGCAAACATTAACTCTACATGTGCTTTATTTTTTACATCATTCAAGCAATCACACAGAAGAAGCCATGGATGGATCTGCTTGTAAGGACAATGACATTACGGGAAAGTCGGATCTTTCTTTAAAAAAAATAACAACAAACCTTCATCATGACTGTTTTTATTAACCAGGAGAAGCAGACTTTGCTGCTTGACTGTAGGCTAAACCAATATTTGTACCCATGAGTGGGCAAATAGTCCTATTGGGACAGAACATTGCAGTCACGCATGCACACCCACACACAAAAAGAAACGTACACAAAACCCTCAGAAGCCCCTCCAGGCTCTTACTGGGGAGGAGATTTTTTTATGACAGCTGACAAGAGATCACATCTTAGACATATCCTGTTATCTTATTTAATTAAAAACTGGACATTAAATGCTAACAACCAGGAAATGCAACATGATTTTTTTTCGATTTACATTTTTGGTTCTTGCTTTAAACTTCTTAACCGTCTACAACAGGCCAGCAGGTAAGCTCATTAAGTTCAAAGGCAATTAACCTTTATGATTGAATATTGCCTTTCTAGGACATTTATCCAGTTAATTTTTACAGAACTAAGTGTATTAATATCATCCTAGAAGAAAACGGCATCTAATCTGAAGATGTTAATATGGATGAAGATACTTTTCATAGAAATGTGACAATATTCATTATTTAACCCTTTAAAGACAGACACGAGAAACGTTTCCAAGAAAATTCACATTTTAAAATTTTGCTGGGATAAAATACAAATGTATTTGGTGCATTTTTGTAATTGCAAGCAAAAATATTTGTTTTGGATGCATCATAAAAACACATGACAAAATTAAACATGATTTTTAAAACATTTTTTAGGATTACGTTCTTTTTTTGTCCTGTTTGTTGAAACTCCAAAACCTTACGGGATCTGCATGGTTTGGCTGAAATCAATTTCTCCTGCATCTCCTCTGTCATGTCATTAAAAGGATTCTTCACAGAAAGAAATATTTGCTTTATTTTTAAATGGGACCTATTGTTCAAAATTCACATGTTGCACATTTTTATATTTCCATTTGGGTCTCAAGTGCTTCTAAAATCAGCCAAAGGTCTTATAAGAAAAACCCAGATATTTTTGGGATGGTTTTTGGTTCTTGTTTTGAACTTCTTAATTGTCTAAAGCAGGAATTTATTTTTTGGCAGTAAGTTCATACACCGTTACCTAGGAAACCCAACCCAGCCCTTCACCTTAGCAACCCAACCGGATCTCCAGCACATTTGGTCAGCTGGTTTTACCTCTTGCATATGCTGTACAATGTCTGCTGGTATTTTATAGCTGACAAAACACTTGCAGGAGGCTCCACTTCTGATTTTCAAAGATGTGTGGTTGTATAACTGCACATCTGTTTGCTGCTATTTTCAGAAGCAAGTGTAAACATAGAGTTGGGGGGCGTGGCCAGAAGCAGATTAACTGGATTTAAAGTGACAAAATGTCCTAAAATAGCTCAAAATAGGCAGAACTCACCAGACTAAAATCTTATTGTCTAAGAATGAGTTTGTGCCAAAAAATTTGGATTTGTCTATAGACCTATCCTAACCTGGTCAAGGCAGTTTTTCATTGAGTCCAACATTCATTTTAGTTTAAGGCTCATAATTAAGATCCAATCTCAAATCCCACAAGTGAACATCCATAAAGTGAGTGGGTTTCTGGATCAATAACTTTACAGATCTATAATAAATATCCACCATATTTCTTTCAGGCGTCCACTTGCGTAACATGGAGAGCTTCATCCAAGCTGTGCAGCAGGTTGAAGACTCCAACCCTGGCCTGTCGCCCCTGGCTCTGGCTAGGGCTTTGCGGAGGACGGCTGGCCATGACGATCTGATGACCGTCCATTTCTTAGGCGCGTCGCACAATCTCAGTGACACAGAGGGTTTGGAGGGATCGATCCTAAATGCAACATCCTTCAGCTTTTTTGATAAGGCCATCCACCACATTGTGACTGACCACGGTGAGGAGCGCGGAGTGGTCCTCGCTCCGGACGGCACCACGGTTGCTCTTGCACCCCTACTATTAGGGATTGAATCAGGACTGAAAGCCAAGATGGAGGGAACAGAAGCTGTTGGTATCTTTCCTCTGTCCCTCGGTCGGACGTTGGGCCTGTCGTTGCTAAGCCTCCAGGACATCCCACCGTCCATGCGTCTGGGTCCCAACGGGTGCTGGGACAATGTGGAGCAGCCAAAGGTGTTTAAGTTATCTCGGCCTGCCACTCTAGCCACAGATGCTGTTATAAACGGTGGCATGGATGGAGTTATACTGGGCAATCACCTCAGCAAGTTACCAGCGACTGAGCAGCCTCAGGCCCTCAGTGAGATCTTAAGAGGATACTATAATTTCACTCTGACTGAGAAACAAGGCATTGATGCTGTGACAAGCTACATCAGCCCAAAGAGGAGGCAACTTTCAAGGCAACTTCTGGAGTCACTTGATCTTCACGCTGAAGTGATGACGACACTAACATTGGTCTGGAAGCTGGAGAAGACAGAATGGATTGCTCTGGACTCTGGTCTGGGAAACGCGGTGCAGGATGGATTAAAAACATTTATGCACAGATACCTGGGTGAGTAATGTTATCATGTCAGACGTATTTAGGCATAAAATAAGGCTGCAAGTAAAAACTGTTTTGGAAAGGTAAGGCTTCAAACTCCGTTTTTACTTGTGCTTACTAGACAAACTGTACTTTTGTTTACTTTAGATTTTGACGTCATCTGGTGACACTGTGATATATTTGGTAAAGAGGCTAAAGTGCAACTTACAAAAATGTTTACATTTCCTTGAACTTTTTAAAACATTTGTAGCAAGTTTCTTATGCTACAAACAACCTTCAATGTATTTTTATTGGGATTTTATGTGGTAGATCAACACAACAAAGTGCATGGATTTCAATTAAGTCTGAACACACCACAGAGAACTATTGTAGTGGCAGCATCATGCTGTAGGGATCCTTGTCTTTTGCAGAGGCAAAGAAGCGGGTCAGAGTATGAAGAAATTATGAATTAGCTAAATACTCAGCAATACCACCTAGCACAGCATAGCATATCATAGCATAGCATAGCATAGCATAGCTTAGCATAGCTTAGCACAGGGGTCACCAACTCCAGTCCTCAAGAGCTACCATCCTGCAACTTTTAGATTCACCTCTGCTCCAAAATGTCTGAATTCCCTCACCAGCATTCATTCCTCTCTGCAATAGGCTGGAAACGAGCAGTTTATTTGATCCAGGTGTGTTTGAGCAGAGACGCATCTAAAAGTTACAGGATGGTAGCACTCGAGGACTGGAGTTGGTGACCCCTGTCTTAGCATATCAAACTATAGCAAATCATAGCATAGCACACCAAGTATAGCATAGCACACCATAGCATAGCAAAGATTAAATTAGCATATCAAACCATACCACACAGCATAGCATAGCAAACTGTAGCATAGCAAGAACAACTTTAAAATTTGAAGAATGTTGATTAATGTGCTGCCAAAAAATGTAGGATTAAAAGAAGGCAGAGTGTTGGTTCAAATCCTCAAGATGAAAAGTTATAAATTTACCAAAGAAATAAAACAATTATAAACAAAGTCTCATTTTGTTTTGAAGAGCAGGAAGTAAAAATGTATTTTTAAGTGAGATTTAGAAATAACAACCGATGACGCCTGTCTGATGTGCTTCGGTAAATCGTTTGACAGATTTGCCACGGTTTCCTGAGAAGCTGTGTCACCTCTGAGTGTTATTTAAGTCTTTATACATGCATGTTATTGTTAGACAAAAAAATAGCAAAAACCCTCAAAAAGAAAAGAAGAATAGGGAAGAAATATTGGTCTGGCCAAGAACACCAGCAAAAATATATTTGCAGGCCACACTTTTTAGATTTCATTTGAGAAATGTAAAAAATATTTAGTTTTCCTTTTGTTTTACAATAAAATATTCTGTTCTACAACATGTAATGTCAGAAAAATGCAGTTTTTATTTTGTTGAAAGGACAAGAATACTTTGGCATTACAATGATTATAAATGATTACATTTATATATAAATGATGGTGTTCTGAGATAGGAACTAATTAACTGTGTCCTCCTGAATGCAGATTGCCCTCAGATCATCCCTCGCTGCCAGTGGGGGGCGAAAGCTTCACGGGATACACCGATTCCACTCTCACTTCCACTCAGGTTTCTATATGTTCATCATACTTACGAGCCTTCACGGCCTTGTTTGTCCTTCTCAAGCTGCTCCCGTAACATGAGGTCCATGCAGCGTTTTCACCAAGAAGATCGTGGCTGGAATGACATTGGATATAGGTAATCAGGTTCTGAAAGTTTCGCTTTGTTGCAGAATATGAAGATTGAAACCTATACTATTGAATTACAAATATGATCATATGTTGTTTTTTCTTTGACAAAGTTTGTTGTGAGGGTTCACAAAGTTGAATAGTTCTGATAGTCATGAGGCTGTTTTATTTTTTCAAATTGCATGAATTAATGAATTTTATTAAACATCACAATGAATTCAGCTCAGAAACATTTAGTGTGAACAGGACATTATCGTCAAGCTTTAAAATGAACATTTTCCTTAAAACACCAGAGTCGGATCAATGTGACGCACTTCCATCTCAGGATACAGAAACAAGCCGCTAAGCATTCTGGGAAATAGTTCCCACTCCTGTCTTTTTCTTCCTTCAGTTTTTTAAGTGCTAACCTGAAAACTCTAGTTTATTCTATTCTAATAAAAAGTTAACACAACTTACTACTGTAAGTTTATCTTTCTCAAACTCACATTTAGGTTCAAAATATAAAACTGTCTAAATTTATTTGACTTAAAGAGTAGAAGACAGTCGACACAACTACTAAATGCAGCTCAGATGTTTTACAGTGTATGGGAACCAGCTGCTAAAACGTTTCATAAGTCATGTTATGATTTCTGATATATTAAATTATCTATTATCTACTATAAGCTTCGTGGTTGGATCTGACGGTTACATCTATGAAGGACGGGGTTGGAGCCACGTGGGCAGACACACCAGGGGACACAACGCCTTGGGCTATGGCGTGTCAATCATCGGAAACTACACGGCCACACTGCCGTCTCGCCACGCCATGGACCTGCTGCGTAACCACCTGGCGCTCTGCGCTGTGAATGGAGGAGGACTGACAGGAAACTACACCATCCAAGGCCACAGGCAGGTGGTGAACTACACCACCTGTCCTGGAGATGCCTTGTTTTCAGAAATACGAAGCTGGGAACATTTTAGAGAATGACACAAATGGCAGCCATTGCTGATCACAAGATTCCTAAATCTAATTTGATTGCGGATGTAGTTTGATTAATGTGAATTGGTTTATTTATCCAATGAAGGAGCATTAATTAAGACCCATGTGGTTTATATCAGATTTTAAGCAGAAGTACTAAGAAATTATTATGCTTTTCTTTCTTAACAAGTAATGGAGCAGAGATGGCAAAACGTTCCCTATGTGATTTTAAAGCAATGTCACTTACAGAAGAATTAAAGAAAGTTTTTGAGATCTGGTTCACTTTCTATCTAACCAACAAAATACATCACAATAAACCTGATTCCCTGTTTTAAGTTGTATCCCTACTTACTGCATCTATTAAAAATAAAAACAACAACTTGAAACTCTTCATCGTAGGTACACCTCAGTGGATTCTTGCCTCCTCTTCTTGTAAATGTGCCCTAAGACACGACATTTACAGTAACTCTGTAACTGCCCTGGTTTTCTTGTGAGGGATTACATATGTTCCTTCATGTATTCATTATTAAAATCTCTACATTTCCAAGCTCCATTCAACACCATAATAATCCTCGCCAGAGAACAGAAAGCATCCCAGATGACTGAAAAACACTAAATGTTTGTATTTTAAGACTTTATTTTCATCACAACAACATTCATCTACATGTTCTGCCTCCATACACCAAATGATGTACTGCAAATGAGCGAGCATTATCACTCGTGGCGACAAATGCTACTGTGGTAAAAGTCTGGTTTCCTGTATTCAAAATGCATTCAAACACTCTAACGGACAGAATGGGACGTTTCATGCACAATTTCCTGTGTGTGATAGCACAGACGACAGTAAAAAAGGTATAAAATATTGTCTTGCACCCAGTGCGTTTGCACCCCAGAACAGGGAACAGATCTTCCACTTCAGCTCCAAGTGAGCATCAGCAAGAGAAACTGCAAAAATGAGTGAGTATTTTATTGTTTATATGATGTATATTGTCTGGCCAAATGCTGCTGTAACATTTCAAAGAAACAGAAGTCTTCATTTTTTTCTCCTTAGATATAAAATATTTTATTAGTTACGTAAAAAATAAACATTATTTCAGACAGAGCTTGCACAAAATGTGGTTTAAGATAGCATTTGATGTACGATTTAACATTTAAATTTGTCTCCTTCATGCTCTTTATGTAAATGCTGATATTTCTACAGGTTATGGAGACATCACTAGAGTTTCTGCCTCAGGTGCTTCTGAGAAGACTTCTCAGCAGGATAGACTGGGTTACTCTGGTAGATACTGAAGATAAACAGCTGACTGAACTGAAAATGTTAATCTGCTGGGCTGAAAAACAACAAACTCATGTGGCTGTAATTTCTCCAAACAGGTGTGGAGGCATCAGAAAAAATGGCCCAAATGGATTCTGGAAGAATGAATAAGTACAAATCAAAAATCAACAGTGTGGGAAGTCAGTGCGGTATTGATCCGGCCCTTATTGCTGCCATCATCTCCAGAGAGTCCAGAGCTGGAAATGCCCTAGATGACGGATGGGGGGATCACGGTAACGCCTGGGGACTCATGCAGGTCGACAAATTTAGTTCCAACATGCTAAATCTTACCAAATGCTTCACAAAGAGAGATTTACCGCTTTTTTTATTTCCATAAACATGCAGGTGGATATTAGATATCACCAAAAGGAAGGAGACTGGGACAGTGAGGAGCATCTCCGCCAAGCTACAGGGATCCTTGTTCATTTCATTAAAAGGATTCAGAACAAGTTCCCAAACTGGAGCAGAGAGCAGCAGCTGAAAGGTTTGTTTAATCTTCAGCATTTTGTCTGAGATTTCGTCCAACTGTCTTTGTGACCTGTGAGAAGAGACTGAAGATTGCTCTTCATGTTTGGCGAGTCTCTTTGTGTGCCAGATGTCTTCAAGTATTCAGACGTGAAGAATGTCATTTAAGGTTTATAGTTTCGCTGAGGTGCAAATCATTTGTTGTGGTTATATTGAACGTGGTTGCTGCTGCAGATCAGATCTAGTTTTAATCCTCCTGCGGTTTTAGCAAGATGCTCAGAAGGAGCTCAGAAAATGTCACAGTCCAACAGCGGGGAAGTGGAAAGAGAGAGTTCTGGGTTTACCCTCAGACCGTCAGTTCCCAAAACCACACACGAATATGGAAAAGCTCACGTGGGATTAGTACGACCTCACCAGACAGGGCACAGAGTAAAAAACTTAAGAGGCCCAAATGACCCCAATGCTTAAAACTGCTGGAGGGATAATAAACAATTAATAGCAGAGGAATCAACAGAGTTCATTCCTTGCAGAGAATTTAGAGGTGATTGTGTTTCCTGTCTCCACCCAGTTGCTCTTCCTGTTTGGTGAGATGCACTCATGCTTTGTGGGGAAAGTCAGACAATTGGTGTGTGCATGAATGCCTTCTACACACCATGCTTGTGTGTGTGTGTGTGTGTGTGTGTGTGTGTGTGTGTGTGCGTGTGTGTGTGTGTGTGCACTTCTGTAAAGAAAAGCAGCTTCTAAGGACATAAATAATAGGTAAAAACCAGATGTTTATGCAGCATGCAGTGGTCGCAAACAGATTAGGGAGAAGGTGGAAGCGGTGCATCATTATTTTCAACTGTGTTTGTTTTCTTTATGTTTGGACTCATGGAGACAAACTGTGCTTAACTGCTTAAAGCACAGTTAAAGGTTAAAGGTTAAGGAGAAGCTTGTTATGTGTCCACATAACACAAATTTGTTGTAAAAAGTCCTAATGACTTCTATGTCTAGTTTTAGGAAGCAGTTTAATGAGGAAAAAATATTGCAACCAAATATTTCTAAAGTAGCACCAAAAAATTCCCCAAAAATGAATAATGAAATCCTGGAGGGAATGCATAATCTACATATAAAAGGTCAGTGGTTTAAAATTGACTAGAGGTAACCTAAAGAAGAGAAAACTCTAGAGCGAAATACTGTTATTTGAAAAGAGCTACAGACGTTGTATTTTTTGATTATTATGGCTTATTTTTTTCTCTGCAGGAGGGATAGCGACCTACAACATGGGGGACGGAAATGTCCATTCATATGAAAATGTGGATGCCATCACAACTGGCAAAGATTACTCCAATTATGTTGTTGCCAGAGCCAAATGGTACAAAAGAAATGGTTACTAAATTCAGCACCTGATAAATCAGTGTTTGTCCTGCTATAAAGAAAAGATGCTTCCATGCAAACTCAAAATTTTAACATGTTTATTCATGCAACAGTTTTTGATTATTATAATACAGAAGCATATTGCTGTCACAGAGGAACATAGGTTTTTGAGCACTGTCACTTGATAACATGGTAACTATATAATACAAATGTTTTATTGTAAAATGTGATAATTTCATGTGATAGTGGTGGTAATATGCCTTCAGGTTGCATTTACAACAAAGCTGCTTAATGACGACCGAAACCAAATCTAGAAGTTTGAAATGGACTTTTTCTGCCTTATTTTGTTTAAAATCCTCCTCAGAGAGAATCTGATACATTTTCATCCACAGTGCGCAGCAGCATCAGCATCTCTCCATGTCTTAGACCAAACATGAAGAGAAACTTAACCATTCTCTACTAGCCTTCATTATGTATGGACTAAAGCACAAGTGTCCAACTCAAGGCCCGGGGGCTAAATCTGGCTCACCAGGAACCTTGTCATGGCCCAGAGGGATGTGTAAATAGATCCTTGAAAATAACCATTGTATGCCTAAATAATATTTTATAAATTAAATGAAAGCAGTTTTTCAACAGAAGAGTATTAGGGCCACGGGAAAAAAAAAAATTCTGAATTTTTTCTCTGAATTTACCAGAATTGTTCTGATTTTAATCTTATAAGATTAAAAAGTTAAAATTCTAGGGTAAAAAAAAATAATTGAGGAATAAAAGGTCAGAATTCTGAGAAAAAGTTTGTATTTTTTGGACAAAATTCTGAAAAAATATATGAGAAATGAGAATTAAAAAGTCAAAGTTCTGAGCAAAAAGTAAAAATTATGGGGAAAAAGACAGACTTGAGAAAAAAAAGTCAAAATTCTCAGAATTCTGACTTTTTACCACAAAAGATTAAAACCAGAATTCGTTCATTTTCCCTCTGGCCACAGTTGTTTTATGTGGTTTTCATATGAACTCCACCAAATTAGATCAATGTAATGATGTTTGGTATTACTTAACTTTAAGAAGTACTCGTCGAATGCAGAGGCTGCTGTTTAGTTATATTTTAGAGGTTTATTAATGAATTTCATCAATGCATTTTACCACAACCAGCCCTTTGGGGACATTCATAATCCTGATATGGCCCAAAGGAAAAATGAGTTTGACATCTCTGGACTAAAGGCATACTACCGCCACTTTCTGGATGAAATTATGATGTAATCATTATGTTTGTGCAATTTAATTAACAGATTATATGATAAAAGTATCAGTACGTTTATGAAAGGTAATTTTTATGTTTGAACAATATGTAATGGTGTTTAAAAGCTTATTTCCCTCCATGATAATAATACGCTTCTGTACTACACCGTCTGGTCTGACAGGTTTTTACTTGTCTGAGTCAATCTGTAGCCTAAGGAGAAATTAATGTTCTGTGCAGTGTGTCCTGCATTTATCAAAAAGGGCAGAATAAGTTTGTGTAAAATGGAAAAAATGAAATAAATGTAATAAAAGACAACATTTGGTCGGTGTCGTTACTTTTAAAGCATCAGATCAGTGGACCACAAACGGTCAGGCCGTCCAACTCATCACACTTTATAGCTCAATAAATAAATGACTCTCTGACACAAAATAATGAAGCTAGCAATATTTTTTTTTTAAAATGACAACGCTGAAGGAAACAGGTTAATCTCGTCTAATTGGCCGAGGCTCTTGGGAAACTTTTTCCTTTGGGTGTGTCTCCTTCCTCTGCAAACAGTTGGCACAGAGTGTGAAAGCACAGAACAGGGAACAGATCTTCCACTTCTGCTTAGAATCAGCAAGAGAAACTGCAACGATGAGTGAGTATTTTATTGTTTACATGACGTATCGTACAAACGCTGACATCAAATGCTGATGTCAGACTTAAAAGTAAGAGAATTTTTTATTTTTTCGTCCTTAAACCTAAAATATTTTACTAAGCAGGCAAAAACCAAGTATTATTTCAGCCAGTCCAGCTGGACATGTGGTGAAAAAAAAGCATTTGATATTATGTAAAATGTGTCTATTTCATGCACTTTATATAAATGCTGATATGTTTACAGGTTATGGAGACATCACTAGAGTTTCTGCCTCAGGTGCTTCTGAGAAGACTTCTCAGCAGGATAGACTGGGTTACTCTGGTAGATACTGAAGATAAACAGCTGACTGAACTGAAAATGTTAATCTGCTGGGCTGAAAAACGACAAACTCATGTGGCTGTAATTTCTCCAAACAGGTGTGGAGGCGTCAGAAAAAATGGCCCAAACTGATTCTGGAAGAATGAATAAGTACAAATCAAAAATCAACAGTGTGGGAAGTCAGTGCGGTATTGATCCGGCCCTTATTGCTGCCATCATCTCCAGAGAGTCCAGAGCTGGAAACGTCCTGCGTAACGGATGGGGGGATCACGGTAACGGCTGGGGACTCATGCAGGTCGACAAATTTAGATCTAACATGCTAAATAAATCTTACCAAATGCTTCACAAAGAGAGATTTACCGCTTTTTTATTTCCATAAACATGCAGGTGGATATTAGATATCACCAAAAGGAAGGAGACTGGGACAGTGAGGAGCATCTCCGCCAAGCTACAGGGATCCTTATTCATTTCATTAAAAGGATTCAGAACAAGTTCCCGAACTGGAGCAGAGAGCAGCAGCTGAAAGGTTTGTTTCTCACAGTAGCCTCTTGGAGAAAATACTCCTGAGCATTTCTCTGAAACGTCTTCCAGCTGCCTAACTGGGGCGGTTGGGGCGAGTCTCTGAACGGGCGTGGCCACGGCGGTTGCCTAATGGGCGGGGCCGAGTGGCGTCACCGTCTACTCTTGAAATCTTATTGATCACCATGTCTGGCCACACCCGCCGGAGCGGTCGACCATTTTGGCAGAAATACTTGCTGATTCAGTTTTAAAAAAAAGTTAAAACAAATGGGACATTACATGTTACTTAACATT
The DNA here is from genome assembly GCF_000485575.1 of Poecilia formosa. Taxonomy (NCBI): domain Eukaryota; kingdom Metazoa; phylum Chordata; class Actinopteri; order Cyprinodontiformes; family Poeciliidae; genus Poecilia; species Poecilia formosa. The sequence goes on from NW_006800181.1 coordinate 98,383, forward strand.
TACATGCAATTATAACCAAGTGACTAATTTTCATCTGTAGTCTACTTGGCAGGTTAATGTATATTATGTAAAAAAAAAATAGAAGAGAAAAAGCAACCTCAGATTATGGTACAAAACAAACTTCACAAAGGAGAAAATTAAACAGTAATTTGCAATTTATAATGGTTCAATCATTTTCACTTTAAGTTGGTGCAGTTAAGTTATGCTAAACTAAACATGCTAATTGTGTAACTAGAAAAACATGTCTTAAGCCTCTGTAACAAACATAGTTTTTGCATGTTCAATATTTTTGCGTGGGTAAATAAACAGTTTATTCAAGTTTTGGCACTGCTTTTTGTAATCTAAATCTTTAGTGCCTTTAGATTAGCGGTTCTCAACGTGGGCGGTACCGTTGAGGACGACAGGGGGCGCTGGCAGACACTTTTACAAAAGGGGGGCGCTGGGATTCCTTTGCGGGGCGTTTGGTCGAAGAAGGTAAACATACACCTTATATGCACAACAGTTTAGACTTTGAGCAACTTGGTAAAACTGTATTGTGCAACACTAGATCATGCTTGGTTGCAACGGTATCGATGGCAGCACTTCTTCTATTCAGTGTTTGTAGCTTGTAGCTCCGCTCTCCTGCTACTGGTACCAGTGGCGCAACTGCATATTATTCAGGTGGATGCGAAAACATAAATCGCCCCCCCCCGAGGCGACGCTACGTGGAGTGTAAAACTCTCTACATGTACCTCGTTATGTGCGAGAGGTGAAGGAGCGTGAGGCGCTGAACTGTATGGGAAAACATAATCGGCGCGTCGCCCCCTCCAGACGGGGTTTTGGCGCCCCCTCTGGTGCTGCGCCCCTATGCGTTGCATACGCTGCATACCCACTTTTTGCGCCTCTGACTGGTACCCAACTTTAGATGAAATTGTCTAGATTATAGATGAAATTATTATCTAGACACGGCCCTGTTAACCCCACAAAATAAGTAATAATGCCATGCAGTGATGATATTAGATGGGGGTTAAAATGTAGTACAACATAATTAAAACCTTAAGATGTGATAATCAGTGCAAAATATAATACAATAAGCGTATTGTATTACTTTTTTGCCGCATTATGTAATGACGTTATTACCTTTATTGCAAAAATGGAAAATGCCGAGGTCGTTCTCTCTTTCTCCATTTTTTTAATCGTAATCATTTTAATCTTTGAACCTTTGGTAATTAAATATCGGTGTTATGCCATACACCAGGCTCTATGTCCTGTTCCCTGTTAAATAAATTATTCTACTTTATATGTACAACTCTGCTCCATTGTAACATGAACAGGTGAGGCTGCGGCTCACCTCTCTGACTGAACATCTAACTATTGCATTGAACATTTTGAGAGGCTTTACCGCCGCTCTAAGGCCAGTCTTCATCAATGAAGCGCCCCCTGCTGTTCAGCATTCAAATTGACTCTGTGTAGCATTTATTGGCAAGTTCCTGTCCTTGCCATTCTAATAAATAAATAGTTTAAATATTACATTTAGTATTGTGGATAATTTTACTCTGGTATATATTTTTTCTTCAGTAGGATAAGTTGGTGAACTAATAAAAAATATTTAACAAGCACACTGGTGTTCTGATTATTATAGTTTGATTATTATGACTTTTTTTTACTCTGCAGGAGGAATAGCGGCCTACAACACGGGGGATGGAAAGGTCCATTCATATGAAAATGTGGATCAACACACAACTGGCAAAGATTACTCCAATGATGTTGTTGCCAGAGCCAAATGGTACAAAAGAAACGGTTTCTAAAGTCTGCGGCTGATAAACCAGAGTGTGTCCAGCTAAAAAGAAAAAATACTTTCATGCATGCATCTGTTTTAGATTATGCTTGATTTATGCTTCAGCAATCTGTTTAGGTTTCTATTTAGTCGGAGCAAAGCTGGTGGAAAAGTCATGTTTAGAATCAACAGTGTCCATTATGTTAAATCTGATGCTTAAAGAGAAATTCATGTTCTGTGCAGAATGTTTTGCATTTGTAATCATAAACCGCTGAATAAGTTTGAATAAAATGGTAATTGCTAATTATTGAAATAAATGTAACAAAATGCATCATTTTCTCATGTTGCAACCAAATGTAATTAAATGAAGCCTAACATTTTCACGGTAGCGGTTTATTTGTGGACTTTAGGCTTGATGACTTCACACAAGACTTGGGATTCAATTTGCCACCAATGATTTCACTCAAACCTGAGCCTTCACTCAAACTTGAGATGGATGATGAAGGTGAATTTAATGACGAACTTACAAAACTCACAGGAAACTCAGAAATTAGGGTGACAGGAATAAAACAGAAGATTATGACTGAATGAATCCTGGGAGTTTAAATAGTGTGGATATGCGAATGTGGCCTGGAAAACTGGTGAGTACAATGAACAAAATGAAGAGCAGCTGGGGAGAATCTAAGAAATGAGCTGAGGTAGGAAGAAAAATGGACACAGGAAACTATTAGAATAAAACAGAGTACACATAACGCCAAAATTATTTCCATAAAACTTAGTTTAAATGCAGACAGCGCACAGACAGTTGTACTTTGGGGGAGCAAGGTCTGGTTTTAATTTGATGAAATGTTGTTTTATGAGTTAGAGCTACTGTATAGCATGGAAGTGGAAACTCAAAATTCAATCCATTTGTTGAATTTTTATCCGACAAACACAAAGTACAGCATGATTTTGAAATGAAAGTAAAATAATAGATGATTTTTCAGGTCTTCAGAAATACAAATCTGTAAAATGTAAGTTGCATATATATTCAGACACATTTATTCTTGTAACACTAAATAGAATAAACTAATTGCCTTCAGAAGAGTAAATATATAACATTTTCAACAAAGAACATAAGTGACAGAGTATTCATCTGAAAAAGGTGTTCAGGACCCAGATGATAGTTGAAAAAAATAAAATAAAATCTGTATTCAGAGGTTTTGTAGTACAAATAAAATTATTTTTTCTAGCTTCGTACAAATTAAACTTATATGAAAACGGTAAAATAAATTAAATCCTCAGATCCCATGGCCCGAAACATTCCTCTTGTCCAACGTAATTAAATAAAATAAGCTAATTACGCTAACAAGTTTTGAAGCTTAACCTTTTATTGCCTTTTCTTCTCTTTGTCCAGTAAATAAACATGAGAAACATCTCTCCAAACATATTCAGATCTCAGAAATGTAAAAGTATTTATTTTTGAAAGGTTTAGTGCAGAGCGCAGCAGCTGCTAAACAAGCAAACTCCATCCAAAGCTGCAGCAGTCCTTATTTTCATCTGATGTTTTAGGCCACAAAAGACACACGAGGTGCACTGCAGCTGAGCGAAGTCTGTAGATACATGAAACCTGGTCATCAGAACAGCAGGCGGAAGGGATGTCTGTCCTCAAAGTGTTTTGTGTGACGAAGGAGAAAGGTCAGAGGTCAGCGGTAGGTGCAGTGGTGCTCCTGGTGCTGCCCCAGGTCCACTTTGTGCTGGAAGCTGTAGTGGCAGAGAGTGCAGCGATAGGGCCGGTCGTCCCTGTGCTTTCGGCTGTGCGTGATGAGGTTGGAGCTCTGGCTGAATGCTTTGCCGCATATCTGGCAAACATGAGGTTTCTCCCCTGCAAAAGGCCGACAGGTCATGGTTTAAGAGATTCTGAAGGGTTGACTCACACATGACGACATTCCTCTATTTCATTTCTACATATTAATGATTAAAAATGCTACTGAAATTTAAAAATACTTTATTAATTCCAAAGGGAAAATAAATGTAACTCATATGAATTCAAATTCTTCAGTTATTATAGATATCAATAACTCTGTCTGTGTTACAGTGAATTTGAAGAAGCCTCTGACTGAAGACACTCTGTATTCCCAGGACAGTCTCATGAAGAAATAAATATAAAAAATTACTGATAGAAAGATGCACCAATAGACTCAAACTGTTGTTTTTGTCGTCTATTGTAAGATAAAATAAGAAGAAAATCCTATTTTTAATCAAAAAATATGTATACTTTTTATGTAAACAGTTCTTTTTCTGTTGCCAAGATAAAAACCTTTTCAAATTGTCGTAATTAAATCAGGAGTTGTGCAGTTAATCATACAGACAGGAATTGCTCTCTCTACAAGCAGCATGCGCCCCCTACTGTGCAGCAGCTAAACTGCAGCTCTGGAAAAAACTAAGAGCCCACTACACTGACTGAAAATCTCCTGGTTATTCCACCAAATATTAATTTCTGAGCTCCTCCTGAGTTAAAACATTACCATTATTGTTTTTAAATGAATATGAACTTCTTTTCTTTGTCTGAAAGCACTGCATCTTTTTAGTTATTTTGACCATTTCTCATTTTCTGCTAATAAATGCTAAATTTTTTGCTTGAGATTTCAGAAACATGTTGTCAGTAGTTCCTAGAATGAAAGAACAATGTTCATTTTACTCAAACCTTAAGTAAAATCAGAGAAACCGATCATTATAAGTGGTCTCTTAATTTTTTCCAGAGCTTTAAATAGAAATATATAAAAAGCTCAGCAGCTTATAGAGCTGTTGAATGTTTTTATACACACCAGTTTGCATCTTATTACAGTATTGGCATGTCAAAGCTGCAGTGTACAACATTAAGTTTCAGTAACAACCAGAAGCTCAACTCGGCACATTCGTGTCACCGATGCTAGCAGCTAGCATAAACCTACCTGTGTGAATGAATGTGTGTTTCTTCATGTCCGACTTCTGGTGGAATCTCTTGCCGCAGTACTGACAGGGATACGGCCGTGTGTCCGAATGTATGAGCAGGTGGGTGGAGAGAGTGGAGGAACGCTTGAACACTTTCCCACACACCTCACAGCCGAAGGTCTTCTCCTGAAACGTGGAAGTGAGAGTCGTTAAAATACAACATTCAGTGCTGCTTTCTGAATATAAATCGTCTGTAAAGCATCTGCGGTTCTGACCTTGCCCCTGTGTGAAGACTTCTTATTATCAGCCCTGCTGGCCTTGAAGTGGGCAGCTTTGTTTCCATGACTTTTGCATATATGTGTCTTCAGGCTTGACAGAGATGAAAATATCTGCAGAAAAGAGATGAATGGTGTTTAGCTAGACTAGTGAATCATTAGAAAGTGTTTGAAAATATAAAAAATGATCTAAAAATATTGAGAGTTCTTGGTGCAAAGGTTTTTTTGTTTTTTTTTTAGCTCTTAAAGGTGACCTATTATGCTTCCTAGAACAGGTTAGAGCATACAAAACACGTTCACTACATTTGTTTTAAACAAAATCATTCTTAGATAAGGGCATTTTAGACGGCTCAGTTGTGCCTAATTCGATCTCCTTTCAGAGAGAACTGTTTTAGGATCTGTTGTCATTTTAAAATTCAAAATGGTCACCGAAGTCAGTGTTTATACTCACATAAAAATGGCTGCAAACAGATGCACAGTTATACAAGAAAAAAACAGCTGAATAACTGTGCAGGAGCTCTGCTTGGGTTGCTAGGTAACGGGCTGGGCTTCTCTGGGGTTGCTAAGTAACAGGCTGGGCTTCTCTGGGGTTGCTAAGTAACAGGCTGGGCTTCTCTGGGGTTGCTAGGTAACAGGCTGGGCTTCTCTGAGGTTGCTAAGTAACGGGCTGGGCTTCTCTGGGGTTGCTAGGTAACAGGCTGGGCTTCTCTGAGGTTGCTAGGTAATGGGCTGAGCTTTGCCTGGGCTGCTAGCTCACTTTCCAGATCCCAAAAAAACATGAACTTAATCCCATTAATCAGCTATACGGAGTTTTTTTTGGGGGGGAGGGGGGGTTTGTTTAGTAGCAGTAGAGACTCAAATGAAAGTACAAAAACATTCAATTGTGAATAGTTGAAATGTTGACATACTTTGCCACAGAGCAGACACTCTTGCCTCAGTGCACTGATCCTGGAGCAGCTGCTGTTCCTCGTCTCCCTCTCGATGTGCTGTGGTGGAGTCAGATGTCCCAGGTCCTCTGACAGTTTGTCCGGATAATCTGAGCTCACGGCAGAACTCAGCCATGCTCCTGTTACGGGAGGGATAGCGCCCCCTTTCTCCTGTTTGATAAAGGTACACCCTACAGAAAAGAAATGCAGGGTATTAAAAAAAAATCACATGGTCATAAACCTATAAACATGAAACCTCAGACGATCAAATTTGACAACTTTTCCAACATTTGTATGCTCTCAATCAAAATACTGCATGTGTGGCGTGAAATAATCTGTCACTGTAACGTACTTTTTCATCAATATTAAAGAATAAATTGCTTAAAATAAGCTCATACATCTTTAAGAAAAGTTACGAGTAAGTTAGTTTGTCTTATTTCAAGTGTACTAAGATATTCAAACATGTATTTTTGATCTCGAAACTAGAAACTAGACCAAAATACTTGGTAAAAATATTATGTTTTTGCAGTATAGTCAAATATCTTCAGTACAATTAAAGTTTCAAGTCTTTTATTTTGAAACTTAAATGCAACTTGAGTCTGAATCTCAAACTTGATTCATCAAGAAAAGATGCTACAGTAACATGCATTTTGCACCTTTCATCCCAAAACACATGCAAAGTAGAGATGCATGAAGAAGATTTGGAAATTTAAAAGAACTTGACTCATGAAGGAATATGTCTCCTACCGTTGGATTTGGGACTGAATTGCTGAAGAAGGTGCATGTTTGCATCGGTGCAACTGGAAACATAAATGTTGGCCTGTGAGGTTAGAATAGACGCTTGCTTTTCATCTGGCTCTTTGGCTGCGGAGTACCCCAGGGACGCGTCCCAGGACTCCACGTTTTTCTCTAGCTTGCCGAACACCACCGGGGTGGAACCAGGACTGGGGCATCTCACTGCGGCCCGAAGGTGGTGCAGCCCTCCGCGCTTCACCAGAAAAGATCGAGGCATCACTCAGCTGATTCAAAGTAAACTACAGCAAGAAAAAAAAGAGAGAAAGAGATCACACAGTTAAATTTAGCTTCAGAAAATTTGACAAAGTATGTCAAAAATTATTACTAGAAATGGTTCAGATTAGTTTTTTTTTTTTGGTTTTTTTTTTTGCCGTGTTAGTGAGAACCTCTTAAACAGTGGAACCAGAAATACTCTTACTGTGCAGAAGGGGGCAGCAGAACTACATTCTTTCTCTGGTTTAAATCTGAACCTCGTATTTACGGAAAAACAGCCACGGAATTACAGGATTAAACGAGACAATGACAAGGCAGTTTTCAGTTTCCGGTTCCCAATAAATTAACCATATCCTGTGAATTTAATTTTGATGTTTTGGATGATAATTAGGTGCTTTGTTCCCAATACTCCATGAAGCATAAATATGGCAAAAAGAAAGAAAGAAAGAAAGAAAGAAAGAAAGAAAGAAAGAAAGAAAGAAATCTACTAGTTTTACTTTAAAATACACCTAGAAACTCTGTATATTTAACCGTGGTCTCTTTCCTATGTTGCTAAGCTTTAAAAATGTAGTTTTGTGCAGGAGTTTATGCAGAAAGTTTTCAAAAGGTGTGAGCAGGTGATAATCTTGGGATGAGTAAAATCGAAAGTCATAGTTTTCAGCAGGCCTTTAATGCAGTGTCATTTATAAGAGGAGAATATGATGAGTTAAAGCAGCATACGATGGAAGATAAAAAATGGACTTAGGCATAACTAACTACATAATAAAGTAAGTAAATACTACAACTCATTAAAAACATCTCCCTCCATCACAGGGCCGGTGAGGCCGGGCCGGGCACTGCCCTGCTTGGTGCCGCCACCGCTTTCTTTTCTACAAGGGTTCCCAACAAAGGATTAATAAATAACAGTTCGCTACTTTCTCAGACTTGAAAAACGATGAAACAAAGCAAAACTGTTTAATGACTGAAACTGAATCTAACACTGAGGTTTAAATTTGCACCCAACAACTATGAGAAACGGACCATTATCACTTAAAAGCAACACGTCTCATGACTCAGTGTCTGCACTTGACACATTTAAAGGAGAGACGCCAGTTCATGGTGCTGCTGATAGAAACCAGCGGGGTTGGACCATCATCGCCATGTTTTAAAGCAGCAAATCTAAGTTGAATTTAGGAGGTTTAATGAACTAATTGAAGTATTTTGTGAAAGTCTTTCATTCTGTGTGGTGAAATGAGATGTACTGACTGCAAAAAATGTAATTAATATATCCAAAGTGGGGCAGGACGTCACTCACTGAGGCTGTCAGTCTTGTCCTCGGCCTTCATGTCTTCCTCCTCTTCCTCTCTCTGTCCTCTTTCCTGTTCAATAGCGCTAAAATAAAAGCTGCTAGTGTTGTAAATCGTAGCGTAAATAGCTTAGTTTTTGTACATTTCTAAAGTGAGTGTTTGTGACAGTTTACTGAATAATAACTTTGAATCTTAAAACGTAGATTTTTTGTTTTAGATGAACAGATATGGTTTCCAACCATGAACACGGGTTTTCTACAGACTGGGTTCAACAACAACTACGAGATTAGAAACAATTTTTTTAAAAAATAATCTGGAACAAACATGTCATTTTTTAAAATAAATGCTCAGTAGTTAATGCATTTTCTTTTTGTGAAGAAGGACATCGTTTACAACGAGAGACTTGTTGGGATTACAGCAAAAAATGTCGGAAATCATGAAAACCATCTGCTTTGTGTGTCTTAAACCTAATTCAAAAAGTTAATTTAACAAACAATAGATGTTTATTTTTTTGTTTGAAATGACGTCGTCCTCATGTATTACACATCACTCATGGTAAGAAAGAAAGAGGTTGTAGATATGAGTCAGGACATTAGTTGAAAAAGCTGCTGGAACAATTTGAGTTTTCTTCGACTCCATGGAGAACAAAGTAACACCCTGCTAAACCTCCACCACCTTCTGCTGCACACTGCTGCTCAGCTGGTGTAAAACAACTACAAATGTTACAGAAAACATTATTCTGTGTTTCATAATGAAAACTGGGATATTTTTACTCCAGAGTGTCTGAAAATCTTAGCCAGACAATCCGCCCTTTCAGTTCCTGACTTGTGTATTTTGTGCTTATCTGCCCGTTTTGGGATGTAATTCATTTTTCTGAAACGTTTCTATTTTGGTTTCGTCTCTGCGTAAAATGAATGAAGTGGAAGAGCAGTTTTACACTTGAATTTAGCTTGCCTGACTTTAGAATCACATCAGTTAGGTGTTAAAAGCCTAGAAAAGACAGAAAGCCTGCTTTTACATAAAGTACATCAAAAGGAGCAGAAGTTTAACCTTTGACCTGTGTGTGCGCGTGTTACATCTTAAAGGGGTTTCTTGTGCAAACAAAAGAAGTAAAAACTCGTTTCTGAAGATCACCGAACTTAATTTCTGATCAGGTTTTCTCTTCATCAAGACTTGAAGGAGTTGCAGGAGACGTTTACGCTTGAAGGCTGTGATTTATGCTGCTGCTGCTGCTGCTCCTGCCGCTGGTGATGGCTCTTTGGGCCGGAAGCTCTCTAACACAACCCGGTTCGCTGCGATCAAGATTTTGTCTCAAATGACCAAAGATGAACAAAGAGTCATCCTCGATCATTGTTAATCAGTTTATTATTAGAGGAATGTAAAAACGTGATGTTGAAGGTGGAGAAACGGTCCTGGGAATCCTAAAAGCTCTGACTGTAGGACTGAGTCTCCAGTGTTCAACATGAAACCAAACGAGGAGTTTTTCAGATTACACATTTAGGAAAGTGTATGTATGAGCAGATGTGTACAACTGGTTAGAATGAAACTAAAATAAAAAGTGCAAACACTCACCAGATTTTTTTACATCCCACCGAAGCTCCCCAGCATCCCAGAGACTTCCTGCTGTCGCCGTCTGACGGACCGGAGGCTCACATGAAGCCAGAGAGAGGACACATGGTCAGCGCGCTCACAGGCTGATCTCTCTGGGTCGAAGTGATGCGAGCAACCGAGGATGAGGAAGTGCTTCGGCGCTGAAGCCTTTGAACCCACACCACAAAGCTTCCTCACACACAAACTGAAGCGCTGCACACTCAAGGAAGCAGCAGCACCAAAAACGACCCGGCTCGGTTTAAAAATAAACCCCAAGTGTGCAGGAATCACAGGAAGGTTGCAGTGGGGCGCAAAGCCACCCACGACAGAAGGCCCGACTAGGGAGGAATTAAATAAATCTGATTAAGAGGAAGGAGACTGCGCTGGAAATTCTGCAGAAAGTGTCGACACAACGTGTCGACACGGTCGTGTTTCAACAGAGACCATCGAGGTCGGGTTTAGAAGAAGAAGGTTAATGCAACAACAATTTGCTTCTGGTGTATTGAATGAAAACTAGGGGAACAGGAAGGCCACAAAGTCAGTTCAGTTCATGTTTATTCCATTTTTTTTTTCTAATTCAATAATAATCATCATCATCATCGTGCTTTTGGTTTCTGGTGAAACTAACCTGAAGCAAACTGTGGCGAGAATTTCTAAATGTATTACCAGATTTGCGAGTGAAATGCAAATGTCTCTGATGAACAGTGATTCATTCTTGGCTCGTAAGTCATTGGAAAACTTTGGTTCGACCATTTAGCAAATATATTCACAGTCATCGTATGAGTAAATAAAAAACACATTTTCTACATATGTGTCACTCCAAATCGAAAGCAGAGAATTAAACATTACCTGATTAAAAACTTGATTTGTCATTTTCCACAGAACAAACATGAGACGTTAAAACCAGGATGTATGTTGGTACCATTGTGACAATGTTAAAGTTCATGGCAGAAAAATGAACTTCTTTTTATGTAACTGAATAACTGTGACTGCATGAGACAGCAATTATAGAACTACACTGAAAAACATCCAAGCTTGAAGAGTGAAATTTATTAAAGAGTCAAATTTATTTGTCAAATAAATTTATCCGGTTTTAGATTTTGAACCTAAATGTGAGTTTGTGAAACATAAACTTACAGCAGTAAGTTGTTAATTTTTTTATTAATTTTGTCAAACCTCCAAGAGTTGAATAAACTAGAGTTTTTAGGTTAGCACTTAAAAAACTGAAAGAAGAAAAAGACAGGAATGGGAACTATTTCCCAGAATGCTTAGCGACATGTTTCTGTATCCTGAGATGGAAGTGCGTCACATTGATCCGACTCTGGTGTTTTATTAAGGGATATGTTTATTTTAAAGCTTGAGGATAAAGTCCTGTTCACACTAAATGTTTCTGAGCCGAATTCATTGTGAAATTTAATAAAATTCATTATCAGATCAGAAATTTTGTTCATGTAATTTGAAACAAAAATTATTCTAAAGTAAAATAAGTACTTATTTTACTTTATATTGTGAGTTAAATAATAGAGAAATGTGGATCTTTAGTTTTTTTTTGATATTGTGAAATAATTATTTTGTTTAAATTGCAGCATTAAGTTAAAACTCACAATTCAAGATCAAAGAACTTAAAAAACAAAGTTTAAACAACTTGTCTCTTGTTGTTAAATCAACTTCATAAACTTTAATTTCTGAGTTAAAACCAAAACGACTTTGTCTAAACTGCATTTTCCAGGCAGCAGGTGGACTTTCATTTTCAAGTTAAACCAACTTCAGATGTTTTACAGTGCACAAACACAAATACTGCTATTTGTAATTCAATTCACAAAAAATTGTGATTTTTATCACTAAACTGCACACACAAACTACATCTTATCACATTTTTCAAATGTATTAATCTTTATTGATGCTTATTGAACAAATAGTCAACATAATAGTAAAAAAACAATAATCTTGACAAAACCAACATTATTGTTTTTTTTCTCAAAACATCATTATTTGGATTTAATCAAAAAGAAATGTATCACGATATATGATACAAACTTGATTTGAGCATCTAGTTATAAAGTTGACATAAAAATCAAACTTTTCCACTCTTCTCATGTAACAACCACAGATTATGTATTTTAATGGCAATTTATAATATAGATTAATAAAAATATGTAGAAATGATACATTGTTTAGAAAAAAGAATGACTAAAACTCTGAAATCATGGTTTGGATTATTTTTAATGCCTTCCTTACTCTGAGACAACTAAATAAAATAGTCCACATCGTCTGTCTGTGCGTAATTTACTCTCAGTGTTAACAGAAATGCTCCTTGACGTTTGGGAACATCGCATAGTGTGGAAGACCAAAGAACACAGTAGGGAGGAAGAAGATTAGAGAAAGACTTTAACATCCCACAGAGGAATGTTCAATCCATGGAAAATGAAAAGATGAGCCGACCAGGACAGGCTGAGGGTGACTCTGGAGGGGCTGCAGAAATCAACAGCTCAGGTGGGAGAAATTGATGACAGGACAAAGAAGATGATGAAGAAGCTGCAGGAGACCAAAACTGAGGATTTTTGGTTGGAAGAAAAAGCTTCAAAAGACTTGAGATTGGGACGTAAATTAATCTAAACACACAGTGGTTCATATCCATCTGTTAAAATGGTCCAGTCAAAGTCCACACCTAAATCCACTTGAGTTCTTGTGGCGATGGTTGGAAATGGATGCCCTCAATTCAGTCGGACTGAGATTGAGATGTTTTGTGCTGGTTTGTTGCATAAAATCCAAATAAAATAAACAACTCTGAAGTTTGTGGTTTCAATGTGACAAAAATTATTAAAATGATGCTTGAATCATTTTGCAACACACTATACTAAAAACCTTAGTACAGTAGGATAACACGATGTTTTATATAAATATCTTTAAACGTGGCAGTATATTTGTCTTGTTCTGTAAGATTTACTGTTCAGAAAGTAAATATAATACATTATTCATCTTTACAACAGCTGCAAGTTTTGAAGGCATCATTTGCTGCACACATCTCTTCCTTGTGAAAGACCAAAGTTACATTTGAACGTTTATACGCTGATGTAACGTAGAGATTATTTACCGAATGTCAGACAACAATAAAGTCAGACCTGTGCAAAGGTGCAATGTCAAAGTTTATTTTGCATCATTCATAGGATACAGGACACTGAAATGTATTTATCCCCATCATACTGAAATCCATACCATTTTTACTGTCGTATAATAATAATAATAATAATATGTCTGACAACATGAGCTGAACTGCATGAGCGGCTGAATGCTGTGGGTATGAAACAGCAGTCGCATACAGTACAGAGATGAGAGGAATCCCAGATCAGGCGATCCGAAACAAAAACTTTTCTTTTTAATCCAAGATGGTAAACCTGGAGTAACACAGTGAGTCCCATGTAAAACGGCTTTGAATTCCAGTCAAAACAGCGACATAATGAGATCATCTCCCAACCTTTATGGCACGTTTGATCATTTTCTCACATACTGTAGTACTGCTAACGAGTCAAAGTTATGACACTGAAGGTTAATGCTACCATATTAAAACTAATTTACAAATAATAAAAAAAGTAATCACAGTTGGATCTAGTTGGGTTGAGAGACAGTGGTGAGAACGGAGCACCATCACCGATGTTGGACGTGTGTCAGGAACTGATTATTTCGTTTCCTCAGTAATTTCCCTGCAAGTTCAACATTTGATTAATTTATTCATTCTTACCCTTTTGGCTCCTTTTGAAATCAACTTTAAAGATTAATTATGAGACCATAAAACACAGTTCAGGTTTGAGCATTCAGGTTTTGAGCCAACGCAGTCCAAAACAAAAAGAGTGAAATTGCCCTTTAGCATCTGTAGCCAGCTGTTGTATTCTCCACTCATCACCAATTGTGTTAACATGACTGACCCCATATAGAGGCCAATACGCTTCATTTATTCATTTCTTTTTTGCCTGACAGTATCCAAAATCTCGATGCCGATTCCAGTGTCGAGATTTCAGTTGCTACATCCAGCTGTTGACACCAAAAGGCTGTTATTTGCAACAGTGTGGTGGGGAAGCCAACATCCTCTTTGCAGCTCTGATGGCCATCGCTGGAAGATCCAGTTTCCTTATTTCGCAGGAGATGGCATCGGGGCTGCATGTCGTCACGGTTTCACTTGGACAATGCAACGTAAAAAAACGTTACGGGGGACGAATTCTGTACCCAAGTGTTGCAAACGCGCTGGAAAACGAAGAAACAGAAGTAACGGAGCAACTTAAGTTGATCAAAAGTGTGGCTGTGATGCTTATTGTAAAATAGTTTCAGTGCTTCAACAACAAAATTGTTCAGAGGAAAACAAGCTTTTGAATCGGATGCCCTTAAAGAGACAGAATAAACTACAAGGATCAGGATCGATTTCCTGATATTAACTTAATTTTAAATTTGAACTGAAGAGTAAAGCACCTGAAGAAGTGTTGGACATAAGCCATTCACCTATTAAATCTGTTTCTGTAGATGAAAATAATGAGAAATAATTTATATGCATTTCCAAAAATTACTCATCTTCTACCTTTTTTTTAAAATCTTTCTTTGTAGTGCAAAAAAGCAAAGATGGCTGCTTTATATGAAAACACCCTGTTTGATAACCTATCTGCTTTTCAAACTACTCAAGACCTGACCGAACATGATATAGCTTTAAATATCTGAATTATGCTGTGGGTAATACTTTGCGTTTAAACAAAACAACACTACGTTTGATATGAAAAATATTTTTCAGTCGTTTCTCTTGCGTACCAAACATAATTTGGTTATTATCGGACATCTTATATCGCATTAAAATCTAATTCCCAGATGGTTGGTAAATTTTCAAATATGACAGAAAAAAAAAGAAAAAAAAACTAAAACAGGACTGTGTAATGTGCACCATCTTGATGAAACCGAATACTGTGAGTTTCACACCTTTGGTCCTTGTATACATGCACTATTCACAACAAGAATGCATCTAAACCGACAAACTTCAGACATGTTGTAGGGCTTGATGTTCGACCAAATCAAATGCCGTCTGCCATTATATTTTATATGCTTTATATAGAAAAGCATATAGAAAAGGCTTTCACTTGTGTTAAAGGGATAAACTATTAAAGAGTTATTCTCTACTGAAAAAAAAAATTAAAATAACCAAGGCATACAATTGAAAAAAAAAATTATTTGAGACAATATTCTGCAAATCTGATCAGTCGTAGATGACGAGAGACTTACGACCAGTGACTGATGGTTTTGTCGTTTGGATCACTGAGAAACATAAATAAAAAGAAACTGATCGAAACAGGAAGTATCAGTGGTTTACGGATACGATTATGACCAGTAAACAGATTTGCACAAACTTTAAAAATATCAAACTAATTATGTTATCCAATTTGTGCAGAACGCTTCTTTTAGGATTGAAATTCATATTTTAAATGACGTTTGGCGACCCCGAATGAAAAAAACGAGCTCTTCTCTTTCAAAAAGTAATCAAATCTGATCACCAGGGAAACTGAAGTGGTTAGGATGAACTAAAACAAGGTACCACCGTTAGACAAAAGTTAAAAATTCTTCCTCTAATAAGTCAGATGTTAAACTCAAAAACTTTAATTGGGTCTATTGTGATTGCTAATTCTAAAAGATCTGTTAGAAATTGTCAAATAATGCAGCCAAGTTGACATTTTCCTCATTAATTCTTTGTACTCAATGTTACACAGTGTTTCAGTGTTTCCTGTTAAACATGATATGCCCTTTGTTTCAGAGAAAGCAAACATCAACTCTCCATGCTCAGCCAAATGTCAAAAGACAGTGAAATAAAGACCAAACCTGTTTCTCTTTCTCACAGAGAAACTGAGTGCTTAATGTAAAAAAAAAAAAAGTTAATTGTTTTTTTTCTCCTTTTGCAAAGCAACTCCCAACTTTAAACTGTGGCACATAAGAAAAAGTGACATGTTTTCAGTAAAGCAGTGATCTAGAACAACTAAAAACAAACAAAAAAAAACACCTAAAGAGGATAAATCCAAAATCATAGCAGCACATCTTTCTGTCTCTGAAACAGTGTCACAGTAAACCCACAAGAAATGACAGGTTGGCACAAAGGACGGTGTAAAGTTTGGCCTCTATTGGTATCCCTATAATGACTAAGAGTTTATACAGATATATAAAAAAATAAGAAAAAAAACATACCAAAATAAGTTAAAACATAAAAAAAAAAAAAAAAACAAAAACGATTTGGCAACTTTGACTTTCTAGCTTTTCTGCGGGCTGTTCTGAAACGGTTTGAAGATGAACTGCTGCACTGACATGCTCGCTTCCTGGCAACTGCAAGCTACACACAGACAAGACGAGTATTCAATATGAATTATTTGAGAAAACCATCTTGTTATGTAACCGAACGGCGTGTGTATGTTCCTCTGCAGCAACCTTCATATTGTTGGGGGTGGGGGGAACGTTTCCACAGAAATCGGAAATAATGGATGGATCTTCTGAGGGAGAAAAGTGATTATGAAGCTGTTTTAACTCTGAGCCAACCAGGAAGGAGGAGTTGGGGAACGCAGTGCATTATGGGAGTAAATCTTCATTCGTAGAGACTCAGGAAATGTGGCTTCCCATCTTTCCCCTCCTTGTGGCCACACATCTTGAGCAGCGAGCAGCAGCAGTTGTGATACAGTCAGTCCTCTCTGTATGCATGTTGGGTGATTATGTTTCGAAGGATATGCAGTTTCTGGCACACGGATATGGAGAGCGGCCGGCCTTACATCGCCGCTTCTTGAAGGAACACCGGATAAGACTTTTTGGTGACGTCGAGACGCTCAGGAACAGAGACGACAGGAGGAGATGGGCAGAAGATGGTCATTCGGTACCACCACGTCTGCGTCACACGAACGGTAAACACTGGGGAAGCCAAAGAGGATCAGACTGATTAAGAAAATCAACAGTAAGAGTTGCCCCTGGATTCTCCTTGGGGGGGAAAAAATGCAAAGGAGCGACCGAAGCCTTTCCAGGTCTCAGTTGTCCAGCACGTCAGCGCACACCATGTTGCCATAAAGCTGCTGCGGGTCTGGATGCGTCTGTACCCGCTCCTCCGCCTCGCTGTCCGTGCTGCCTTCGCTGTCGAGCCGGGTCGACTGGTGACACGGGTCGGACAGCGTGGGGTAAAGGGCGGTGGCGGGCAGTGGGCTGTTGAGGAGGTCGTCGTCTGAGCTAAGGTAGTCTCCCTCGGCGGAGGTGGGGCTGGCCAAGCGCAGGTCCTGGTAGTTGGTGCTTCCTCCTCCGCAGCCGATCCGGGAGCTCGGCGCCGCCTTCTGCCCTCGCAGCTGCCTGACCTGAAGGCAGAGGAGACAGGTTTTACTTCGACAGACCCGGATGGCTTCCTTTTCTACAAATCACTGGCATTCAGATATCTGTGACATCTCTCAAAAACCAAAAAGGTCCCAATCTGATCCCAGTTATCTTAGCATTCGGACATCAGGATTGCCTGTGACAATAATGAATGGTCAAATACACCAAGTTCACCAAGCCAACTCTGAACGCAACATACTTTGAAGTTTCTTCTGAAGATGGAATTAGGACATAAGTCTCTAAGGCTAATATCTGACTGTTTCATGACGGTCTGAAAGTCCCAATTCCAATTTTTTCGCCCAAAAAAAATCTGATCGGTGTCGCTTCCATATGAGGTACTAATTTGGATACGTTTCTGACTCTTTCCAAAGTGTCTGCAATCTGAACGATCATCTCCCTTTTTGTCTGGCTTTTACGTTATTGATGTGAGGGAAATGCAACTAATATCCAACTTTTCTACGGCAGTCTGAACAGCCCAATTCTGAACTTTTCACACCAAAAAAAAAAAATCCGATTGTGCCTATACATACATACGTGGTACCAATTCGGATGCGTATCTGATTGCTTTCAAAGTGTCTGCAGTCTGAACCGTCATGCCGCATCTTATCTGACTCTTGGCATAATTTTGCACCGGAAAAACCTAGCCGCTGCAAATCTGGACATAAAAAAATGGTTGAAAATTATGAATTTATGAAAAAAAGTTTGTCACTGAAGCGCATCACATCACAGTCCCACCACTCATGGCTCTGACTAATCCTAAGAAAATGGCAGTCGACGCTCCACAGAAGGTCAGATGTCAGTGCTATTAACTTTCTTCATGTTGTCATGATCTTGTGACAATACTGTTGGCTCTCACTGCTGAATAAACTTTAAAATCCATCCATAAACAGCTCCATCCATTTTAACTTCTGTAAACAATGCGCCTCTTTAACGTACTACTTTGAGCTAGCCACTCAGTTAGCCAAGTTTGCTTTCTCAATAGTATGTGTGACCGGGTGAAAACACACTAGTGTTATGCATCTAAATCTATTTTTATGCCATTAAAACACATTTAATGAGTTGAGGTGAGGAGAGTCCAGAGAGAATATCTGTCTAGAGTTTAGTAAAGGTGGGATATTTTATTAGGGGAACTGCTTAAAACCAGAACAAACCTCAAATGGCACCACTGTGTTTGTCTCCAACAGATGTACGACAGTTTTTATGCAACACCTTACATCACTTAATGACAGAAACATTCTGTGAAATCAGCAAAAGAAAGAATAAATGAGACTCACATAGCAGAGGATATATTAGCTCTACACTACATTTGGTATCTGGTGTGCTAATCTATGGCGTAAAAAAGACTTTAAATCAGAAAATACTTGAATTGAAATGAGGATGAAAAGCTCAGCTGGGACAAAAAAAAGTTTGGTTAAAACAGACATTTAAAGGTTTTCTTGTGTTTGTCAGTCATAAAATTACTTGCCAGGTGCTGGGAATTTTTAAAATGGGTTACTGCGTGTGAAGGAAGAAAACTTCTTCACTTTGTCCAGATAACGCTAAAAGGGTCTGTATGACTAAATCAGAGCGCTCACTTAATCACTCACGTCTGTCTGACGTCAGAAAGTATTGGCCTTCCAGATTTCTTCTGTTTTGCTCTTTTGTCACATTTAAATCTTTCCAATCCTTAACCCTTCTAGACCGGAACGTGTCGGCGGCGACACATCTAAATTTGCAGTACCGTAATTCCGCCACACGTAGCGCTATCTGAAAAATCCCAACGGTTTCTGAAAGGGGAGACGTTGCACTTTCCAGCAAGTATCGGGTTAATACGGCAACTTCACAGCTGCAGAGAGCGTAATTTACGGTATATTTCATATTTTGTCCAATGCCATCATCTATACACACAAAATATATTGATCAGTTTTCCAGTTATTATTGATTAAGCAGCTCTGAACAGTTTTAATTAAAGGCACTCAGTGTTTCAACTGTTTCGCAGTTTTCTGGAAGTTTGTTCCAGATTTGTGGTGCATAGAAGCTGAATGCTGCTTCTCCATGTTCGGTTCTAGTTCCAGTTCTGGGGATGCAGAGCAGAACCAGAGCCAGAAGACCTAAATTACATCGATCGGAACTTCACTCAAAATCAACAAACTTCAATATTTTTTCCACAAGTTTATTACGAATAAATTCTGAATTGGTCAAAAACATTGGGTTTAAGTGACAACAACCACCACCAGCAGGCAGCAGGACGCACAACAAGCGACGAATGATGCAAAAAACAAAAAAAAACAACACCACCAATAAGAAAGAAGAAAAAACACAGAAGAATAAAAAATACTAAGAAAGCACCACAAAAAAAGCAATGATGATGACAACAAAAAAACCAAAAAAATCATAAAATCCTGGAGGGACTGATCAGTTCAAAACTATTTCATTTTAAAAAGAACTTGCCAAATGCAGAGACTTATTAATATTTTATCAGTTTGTTTTATCAATACATTCTGGACCCCAGATGAAAATGAGTCTGAGCGCCCTGCTCTACAGGGTCGACCCAGACTTGTTGCCATCACAAACATTGATGTTAGCAACGGTGTCGCAATCGGATATAAGGCTTTAGAGGGGAATCACCTTTTCACTCAGGTCTGATTGCGTTTCTGTGATGAAAAAAAGTCTTCATTTGAAAACATATTTCTGTATTTACTTAGATTATCTTTGACATCAAGATTTGTTTGATGATTTGAAATAAAAAAACAACCACAAGAAACATCCGTTTTGTGGATAATATCTCTATAAATAATTAAAAACACTCGACAAATCTCACAGAGCTTTGAAAACATTTCCCGTACGAAGGAAAATAGTTTGTTCTAGTCTGAAAAAAAAGAGACAAACTGACTTTACATAAGTGAATGCTTTCTGCATGTTAACCTTGCATGTACCACAGTGACTCATGACAAATCTCAGAGGTTTTAGTTTTCCCCCTATCAAACACTAAAAGAAGCTGCATGGTAGGGGGGGAGGGTAAATCAGTGGTTAACCAATGGAAATGTTTTGCCTGACTGCTCTTTGACAGACGGCAAAACTAAAAACAAAATGAACTAGTTTAAAGTTTTAGGCTAATTTTTTCTTTTTTAGAGAGATATTAATGCCAAGTTGATCACCTGGAGTGCAAAGACGATGGCATTATGCATCAGCGGTACCAGAATGAGTAAATGCCAAGATGATTTCTTTGTCACTACACTGAGATTTCTCTAAATGCTTCATTGCTTCCTCATCTGTACTCACGCAAGTTTCAGTCTCTCTTATAAAAAAAACCAACACTTTGATGAAAAAAAAAAAGTTGTGGGAGGAGAAGAAAAGCGTAGCGTGGAGTGGAGCGGTAAAGAGCAGGGCACTCTCAACGCAACCAGCTCACTACAAAGTTCAACCAAACTCTGTTGTAGTCACGCACAGCCACTCTCTGAATGAACAAACCCAGACTCATGCCGAGTGGGAGGTTTGAGTCTCAAATCAGAGCTGGAAATTATCTCTGCAACACGTCACAGAGTTTTCAAACACATGAATTTTGACAACATCTGACTGAGTGAGCTGTACATCTGTGGGATTACTGAAATGTTTTTTTTAAGAAAACCTCAGCCAGCATTAAACATTAAAGCTTGCTGGAGTGAGTGATGAGAACCCCGGTGCTGGGGAGGATCAGTGGTCTGCTGTTACAAGAAAAGCTCAAAAGAGTTTGCGTGTGTCGAGGTGGAAGTGGTGTCTTGATATGAAGCTGCGTGCAGATGACGAGATTGTTCAGAGGGGTTAGCAAAGCTGCAGGCTATTTGCATGCAATTATGTTGTGTGGATGGACGAAATGTTCTCCACCAAATACTTGAAAACCATTTTATTCACTCAAATCTTAAACTTTTTCTAAATCACATCACAGCATCATCTGTGAATGAAGCAGATTGAACTGAAATCTGTGAGGTTTTGGAAGAGATTAGTCCAATTAGTGTCATTATAAATCACCTGGTTTATGTTTTTACTTACTTTTCAACACTTAGCAGTACAACCTAGAAAGGAAACATTTAAAATGACTGGTTGGATTTAATTCAGTCTTATCCAGGATGGAGATTTATTTTACAGTGCAAGTGAAAAGAAGTTCCTGTAATGCTGTCATAACATTTAGTTTGATCAGACATATCTAACAAAAGAGCAGGAACTTAAAAGTAGCTGTAAAGAAACAGTGCATGAAAAAAAATATATTTGAAGGGTTTTCCTTGGCGTTGCTCTTTACTTCATCATAAAAATATTGTGAATACTGTGTATGAATTTAGGGGAAACGGTGGCAGACATGAGCTTAATCAGATTTATCTTTTGGGTCAAGCCAACTTGTGAATATTGCTCAATCTTTTTCTCTTACTTCTACTAAACTGCATGTTTCTGTTCATTCTGCACATAAAAATGCAACCAAAAATCAATCTATTTTCACATTTAGCAGCCCTACCGATTAGATTACATTTTAAATTATTGGTCAATTTATTTTCACAATAAAGCTTTCAAAATGAATACTGAAATCGCTTTCAGAATGACTTCAAGTCATGGGAAAAAGAAAGACTATCAGATGTAGAGTTTCAAAGTGGCAATGATCTTGTCTTTGCTGGGTTTTAACTTTGTTCTAATCTGAAGCATATTCAAAAAAAAAAAAACCACACACCACAGATCATGCTCTTAATTAATAAGCAAACATAGAGCCAACATAGAAGTGTGACAAAACCAGGCACCTCAAAACACTCGATTTGTACAAAACACACAGAATTCAAGAATTTAACGGGTGCACTTTATTTTTAGCGCGAGTTTATTCGGTCTAAAGAGAATATTTGCTTGATCAAGTAGTTTTGTATTGATGTGGTTTTAATGAAATTCAATAAAATTAAATGATGCGTCACATGTTCTAGATATTGGAATGATCAACCAAAAAAACTTCTGAAAACATTTTACTTACTTTCTTTTTGAATAATCGGGCACAGATTAAATCAAACTCATACTTTCAGACTCATGAGAAAGAACGTCTTTAATAATTTTCTACCGCAAAAAAAAAAAAAAACCATGGCTCCTATGTAATCAAATATGCAGGCACTGATCATGCGATTCTTATTTTTCTTCAGTTTCTTTTTATGCACTGTGGTGAACTTTTGTACCATCTGGCTTTTTATTACGTTTAAACCTGCAACTTGATTTGTTCTTTTTAGGAAGAAAATGCTTTTTACTCATCATTATTATATTCTTTTTGTGGCAGAAGCTTGTCAAGTCAACTGTATTGCACTGAAATATATTATATTTATACTGATTGTACCTCAAGGGACTACAAATGACAACTAAACTCTGGAATATTATGTGATATGATTTGTCCCTTTTGAAGTAAATAACAACAAAAGTGAATCACAGAGACCTTCAAAGAGATTTTGTTCAGCCAAGATGTTTCAAGTTGCAGTATTTTGTGAACCTGTGAGCTGGACTTAAGTCCAAAACTGAATATTAGGCTTCAGTACCAAAGTTTTGCGTAAAAATCCCCTGAAATAGTTTGAAGTAACCCTGGGTCTTTGCATTGTTAAAGCATATTTAAATGCTCTGAAAGAAGAACAAAATAACACCAGAATCAAAGGTAAAAAAAAAAAAAACATCTTAATGTTGTTGGCAGGTTCCTGGTCATGCATAAATAAACTCTGACCTCATTCTTTAGCTCAGCAATCTGGTCCCGGAGCTGGCTGATGTACTGCCTGGAGTCTGAGTGGTTCAGCTGCCCCTTGATCAGCCCTTCTTCCTTCTACAACAACAGTTACATACTTGAGTTTAGCATGATAATCTCTCTCTGTGGCGAAATAATCTGTAAATCAGCACAGATTAAAAAAACAACAACACTGCTGGCAATTTTGTGAGACTTTTATATGAACACCTGTATCTCAAGTTCAGCAATCTTCTGTCTGAGTTCAGCCATCACAGCCATGCTGTCGGCCTCCCTCAGCCTCACTGCCATCACTTCTTCTTTACTCTGCCAAGAAAAACAGAAAAAAAAAACATTTTCTTTTAGTTAAAATGTAAAATCAGCATCTGAGTGAGTGGAGCAGCTGCTTGTTCATTTTTAAAAGAGGGATCCAAAGCTTATGTTTTGACAGCTTTTTTGTTGTTTCTTCCCAAAGAAAACCTTCAAGTCTGGCAAATTTGTTAATATGCTTAAACTAAAAATGGAACTATAAACTATAATAATTGCTCCATCTTTTTCTCAACCCATTTCATCTCTGAACTGGTCAAATCCAGTTCGACCCGTATGCCACAGACTGATTTGGAAATAAAAGTCGCTTCATCTTAAAAAGGAAACTAAGTGATTCTGAATTGAAGTTGGCCTTTTCTGTGTCTCAATCCTATTAAAACAGATAAAATACAATAAATTGGCTGATTAAATCAACATATATCTGAGACAGAATTAACTGTCAAAGAAATAAGCTAAATTATTACGGCTCAGTCATCCAAAGCTTTGCTGTCTCTCAAGTGCACAAACAGCCTCTGTTACATTTTTATAAATCTGTGTTTGGGTCTTCATAGTTGTACTGATCTCTGAATCCACACCTTGCAGTCCGACTCCGCCTGCTTCCTCTTCATCTCGTTGAGCTGGGCCTGCAGAGCTTTGTTCTGATTGGCCAGCATCTGGAGCCGATCTTGCAGGGCGGAGCGTTCCTGCTCATGACGGCCAATCAGTTTGCTGTGGATCTGGTTCTAAGTTAGAGGAAAGTTAAAAGAGGAAGACACGGAAATAAGACGCTGTAACAAAAAGCAGAACAAAACATGACGTATAACATCGTCCGTCATTATCAAGTCACATTTCTCGAATTGTTTACCATTTCTTTTTTATTTTGTTCGTTTTGTTGAGGTGTTTCTCTTCTGTAAAGAGTTTATTAAAGGGGATATATTATGCAAAATTCACATTTTGCACATTTTTGTACTTCCTTTCTGGTCTCTACTGCTTCTAAGCACATAGGTGCTTTTTGGCAATAAGTAAAGGTTTTTGGTGTCTGGAAAATTAGCCATTTCAAAAACCTGCCAAATGTAACATCACAAATCAGCAGGCACTACTCATCACCTAGCAACCACTGCACAGCTCTGCCTGTTACCTAGCAACCCAAGCTGAACTCCAGCACGTTTGATCTGCCCAGTACAATGGCTGCTGGAAAAGACGAGTGTTTGGTTGTTGATCTACCCCTTGCTTGGTAGTTTTGTTGGTTGTGCAGGAGGCTCTACTTCTGCTTTTTGAGGATGTAGGTTTGTATAATTGTGCATCTGTTTGCAGCCATTTTCAAGTGCGAGTTGGGGGGCGGAGCCAGCAGCAGCTTATGTGGATTTAAAGTGACAAGAGGCTCTAAAGCAGCTCATTGTGAAAGGAGCTCAACATAGGCAGAACTGACCAAACTAAAATCTCATTATTTATGAATGATTTTATGCAAAAAAATGTATTAAACATGTTCTGTATAGGACCTATCCTGACCAGTTCAAGGAAGCACAACAGGTCAACTTTAGATCTGCCTCCTTTGTGCGCAAGAAGAGCTTTAGAGATCTTGGAAAACTATGGTTCCAGAAGACTTAAAAGTATTACAGAAACTCTGGATTCTAATAAGTTTAACACAATCACAGGTTGATCTACAGTGTTGATATCTGACCTGGCTGTCCAGCTGCAGGGCTTTGAGTTTGACCTCCCGGAGTTCAGCCTGGGCCTGGGCCTCCCTCAATCTGACGGTCATCAGTTTGTCCTGCAACTCGTTCATCGCGTTCTTCTTCGGGGATTCCTTCCAGTGGCCTCCGCCGCCGCCGGTGCTGCGCGACATGTGATGCTGCAGGAACACAGAGTAAATGTTTCTAACTCGGCTGCTTAAACACGCCTGGACAAGAGAGTCACGCAGAGACACATCGGCTGTCTGCGTCTTTTACCTGCCAGCGCTGGTTGAGGTCAGTGACGGTGTCCTGCATCTCTCTGAACGACCGCAGCGTCTCCAGTTCCCGCAGCTTCATCTGCTTCACTTCTTCCTGCAGGGCGGCCATGTTGTTTTCATCAGGTAGGCAGCTGCTCCTCTAAAAAATAATATTTTTTGGCAAGAATATCTTAACAATAATAACAATTAAAAAAAAATAAATGAAGGATCTCAGTCTAGTCAATCAAGTTGAGTCTGGTTTAATGTGTTGGAGGGAAACATCATAAATCATAGTTTATAGCCATGTTTAGAATAGAAGCAGCATTGCAAAAATTTCCCTAAAAAAACAACAACAAAAAAAGTTGTACTTCAGTCTGAGCTGAATATAAAAACAAACATAGAAGCGTGTCTGTTCTGTTCCTTTTAATCTCCTGGAATGGATCCACATCAGGTTCTACTAACTGCTGAGACGATATTGAACCTCCTAATTAAGCTGCAGGTTAAGGAACGTGTTATATTGGTTACAGGATGAAAAAACCAACAGAACAGATTTGCGCCTTCCACATACATAAGCGTTTAACCACCGACTGTGGACAAACGTCACGTTGACATCGTGCACACATGCACAGTCAGGTCAGTTTGCAAAACTCAGATCAGAAAAGGTGTTTACATGCACACTGTTCAGATTATCAATCTGAATAAATCACCTCTCTCATTCAGTTTACAATTTCATTCCAATCAAGCTGAAACTCTGGGTGCACCGACTGTAGTTTTCTGACCAATCGCAATTACTGATCTACCAAAAAGCCTGACCTGCCCATTCCGATTTTGGCCATCACCAATTTTTTTTTTGTCTGAAATGTCAGTAAATACAACAATAAAGTTGCTGGGTTGGCAACAGAGTTGGTGACTATTGTTAACTAAAAACATGCAGGCATGACCTGGTGGGCCGGTCTATCAGTCAAATCTTTCTCATTGGAGAGAAGAAGAGGGAAATAGTCGATTTAAAGATCTTTGCCGAAGTAGATGATATCGGTAGACATGTAAAAACTGTCCCATCACTGATATCCCAAAATTAAAGGAAATCAGCACCGATAAATCGGTGCACCCCTCGCTGAAACCTATCATAATATTCCATTTGGGGCGTTTATGTGATGCATTTTTATCAGCCAATGGTGCCGATTACTTCAGTCCATTTAAGCTTATGTTACAGCTAAATGATTAACACCACAAGGAGATTTGATATTCTGTAAACATGAAATCTAAAATCCAAAGACTTAGAATTGAGTTTTCGTCTCAAACACTTTTGTTGACTCCATGACATTTTGTAGCACGCTGTCAGATTCACTTCAAAATGTAAAAACTGTTGCTTGATCGTTGCTTTACCTTCTCCAGATCGAGCACCTTGTCTTGCATTTCTTTCAGCGCGCCGAGCAGTTCGGCCTCGCGCAGCCGGGATTGTTCCAGCTGCGTCTGCAGGTTGTTCACAAACTGCTCTGTGTACTGGAAACACAAACTGTCATGTTACACACACACACATCATACAGCAGCAACTGATATCAATTTCAGTTTGTTGATCGGCTTTTAACCCGTTTAATCCCAAAAATTCTTTCCTGCAAAATAAGTGCATGCAGTTCATTCCTTGGACCTCCCCAACATATGATATTTATAAATTATTACATTTTATGTTAGTGAAATTTTAGGTTTTATACTTGGCAACAATTGTTGCCAAGTATTCTTATGATCAAAAGATGAATGAAGGGATAAAATTTTCTTTACATATCAGTAGAAGACACTTGAAAGAAGATATGTTCAAAATATTTTATTTATATTTGTTTATTTAAATATTTTACTGACTTCTCTGGTTCAGGTTTGTGACAGATATTTACCTCCAGCGTCACAAGCAGGAAGTAAAGAGGTCTGGTCATGTGACCTTTCACACTAGACGCATGGAATTGATATTGCTTAGAATAGACATTCTATCGTTTGATTTAAAAACTTCAATTAGCTGCCAAAAGTCAAAACAATTCTTCCAGAGCTTCCACAAGTTAGAAAAAATGTCTGGCAACAATTGTTGCCGGTGGGATTAAATGGGTTAATTTGCGCTGTAGGACCTTTCTGTTTACTGAAAACTTTTTTGTGCGTCTTATTTCAGAGTGCAAAGCAGATGCATTGTGCTGCTCATTTTAGGGTGAGCAGTTCTGTTCTGCAAGTTTACCACAAGGGTGGTAAACCTGGGTGTGAACTCTGCCACATCTCTTTTTGCTTCTTTCTCCGGAGAAAAGAAGAAGCACTACTACTATTACACATCTGCAACCATTTTTCTCAGAATACTGAAAATTGTCAAGATGCATTTGAGGAAGATAATTATAAATCAGACAATTCAAAACTGAGAGAAGTGTTTTTAAGTGAGAGCATCCGTGGAAATCGGCTGAGCGCGACAACGAAACAAAACTCTTCTTGGACAAAATTCAGCCGATAAACACACACACAAAAATATAAACTTGCACTTTTGCCCACTGACTACCCCTGACGTCAGCGAATTGAAAGCCACTGCAGATTTTTAAGCCACCACATCAAGGTCGAACTACAAAGTAGAGGGTATGAGAGCAGCAGAAAAACAGCAAATGCAGCGGAAAAATACCTACAAGGTAAAATACAAAAGCATTAAATCGGGCAAGTACATAGCGTGAGTAGAGAATTCTCGATTTGTCATTCTGGGATTTTCAGTCGTGGTTATCAAAGCTGTCTAAGAGTGTGAGGAGGTGTGTGAACCCTGGGGGGCGGAGGGTGCCAGCAATCTGAGTTGGAATAAGATTCTCCACTCGCAATGACGTCATTTAGAGTGAAATCACTGTATTCATTTAGATTTTTCTCAAATAATTATGCAGGCTGGCAATTTTAATAAACAACCAAACGGGCATAGACTCTGAACCCTCTCTAGACTGACGTGTTGCAGTGAGTTGCAGTCGCTGTGAGATGTTTAACTGAATTTTGGTGGTTACAAACACTATAAAAAGGCGTTGTTTATTTGGTAGGAGTCAGAAACAATGATGAACTTATCAGGTTTTAGCTGCTGGTGGTCATAATGAAAGAAAGAGGGTGTTTGTGGCTTTGTGACAATCTAATGTCAGCTGTTTGACACAAGTTTTATATCGGAGTTACAAATATTGATTAAATATGAGCAAAATGAAATGATGGATAATGCAGATCTACACTGAAAAAAAGAGAATGGAGGTCCAATATAAAAAGAACTGCGTTAATTTGTCACATGTAACTGAATTAGGTTTGTCACAGTTACTGTTTGTTTAATGGATTTACTTGAATGGACTTAATTTGACCATTTGTGGCTAGATAACGCAATATATTTAAGTTGGATCACCTGTTTTCTTTTTTCAGAGTAGGTTGGATTAAAACATGAAGTTCCAAACAATCAGCACCGAACCCGATAAACTCACTGCTGTCTTGGTTTTATTGTCTCTGCAACACTGCAGAAATGTTCTACAGTCCTGAGTTTTGCAAATATAAGAATGTGCTTATATAACAGGTACACCGCAGAGAAGAATGATGTTTGATTTCTGCTCAAAAGAGCAATTCAAAAGATTTGAGAACAATAAAAACCAGGTTATCTTTCTTTTTAAAGTGGCTGTGAAGCTTGAAACAGGTGATTTACCGTCTGCTGCTGCAGCTCCCTGATTGTTTCCTGGGCTTTCTCCAGGCTCTCGCTGGCCGTGTTGCACTGCTGTCTCACCACCGCCAGCTCCCGTTTGATGACATAGTTCTCCTCTGCTTCCTGTGCTCGAGTCACCTGACCCTGGATTAGCAGTCAGAGACCAAGGGTCAAGATCAACAGCAGAGTTTTGGTGTGAACATGCGGGAAATCAGGGATGAAGGGCATGTTACGGTTACATAAGGGGACACAGAAAACATACAGTTAAGGGAAACATGTGTGCTATATGTTACACAACAGACGTTTTCCCCTTTGAAAAGCTCCTTTAGAAGAGAATCACATTCAAAAATCTATTGACCCTTTGCAGCTACATCACCAAACCATTCTAGGCGCCATGATGGACGTCGGAAGTGATGGACGAGAGTTTTGAACAGAGCGACTGTTCGAGACGAACTAATTTGTCTGAAAGCAACACCTGGTTGGGGGTCAAAGACGGCGGTGTTTACAAGCTTGAAACGGCTAGCTTGGAAACCGACCCATATCGCCTCCTCCCTACGTGTTGATCAAATTACTGACTTTGCCTGAATTCACACAACATGATTTATATCATTAAGTCACAAACAGCGTTTCCCCTTAAACCGGAGCAGCTTTAAAAACGTACAGAAGACGAGATGCTAACCAGTTTTGTCCGTACATATGCTACATGACGGTGGGGCACCGTTTCCATGGTAACTGACAGTTATGCGCGTACCGCCATATTGCGATATTTGATACGTTTCTAATAATACTTAAGTATATGAACGTTAATCTTCTTGCCTTGTGAAAAGTGTTCGCTGCAAATCCGCGGTCACACTGAGGTATGCCAGTCATTAGGATTGACGGCTGCTATCCGTCGCTGCCGCATCTTTCCTCCAACAACAAGAATTGTTGTTCTTTTATCAACAGCAGCAGCAATGTGGCCATCACTTCAGAAGAACAGGCTCAAGGATATCTGACTATCAGAAGCAAAGTGTCCCAAAACAAACTGGTAAAACATCAGCGACTGTTACCAGATCTCTCTATGCTAAAGCTCTATTAATTAATGATTTCATCACCGAGCGTAATATTGATGTTTTATTTCTGACAGAAACATGGCTGAATGACAATAATGAAGCAATCGTACTTATTGAATCAGCGCCTCCTACGTACAATTTTTTAAGTGAGAATAGAAAACACAAAAAAGGAGGAGGCGTGGCTTCGATATTTAAGAATACCATGAACTATAGTAAAATCTCTTCGGGTCATTTTACGTCTTTTGAGTATCTTGAAATTGAGGTAAAAGGCCACAAACGAACTTTGACACCAACCTTATACAAAACTCCAACATATGTGGAAAATTTCTTTATGGACTTCAATGAACTTCTATCTCTCATATGCATTGATTATGATTGTTTAATAATTGTCGTGATTTCAACATTCATGTTGACAACCCCCAAAACCGGGGGGCAAAAAAGCTGTTTAATATATTAGAGAGTTTTGGTTTAACACAACATGTCAAACAAGCAACACACACTCATGGACACACACTGGACCTGGTTATCAGTAAGAATATTTCCAACGTCTCTGTAACTGATGTCGCCCTGTCGGATCACTTTGCTGTCATCTTTGAATGTTCTTTATCCGTTAACCCACTTGTACAAAAAGCTACTATTACAAAATGTACTTTCACAGAAAACGCAGCAGAGACATTTAATCAAATCTACTCTTCTTCCTCACCCTTAAGCTATAATGACGTAGATAAGTTGGTAGATGATTTTCAGTGCAAACTTTCAGATATCATTGATTACATTGCACCCATTAAAGTGAAGGTTGTGACTGGTAGGAAGAAATCTCCATGGAGAAATGCACAAACAGTTCAATCTGCAAGACAACTCTGCCGTAGGGCTGAACGGAAATGGCGTAAAACTCAACTGCACGTTTATTATGACATCTATAAAGAAAGACTACGTAACTATCACACAACACTAAAACATGCAAGGGAGGCTTTCTTTGCAGACGTCATAAGCAAAAACCTTAACAATGCTCGAGCTCCATTTGCTACAGGCTAACAAATCCTCCTGTGATGCTGCCACCTGAACTTCAATCTAATGCTGCCTGCAACAAGTTCTCCAGTTTCTTCTCAGAGAAAATTCAAAAGATCAGAGGATTAATCTGCACATTCACTCCAAAGCAAGTACCAATGCTGTGCTCAAATAAAACAAACGCAGGAAAAATGACCCAATTTCAACTACTTCATTATAAAACCCTAGAAGAAATTATAAGTCAATTAAGCTCCAGTTCCTGCTGTCTGGATGTCCTACCCACACATTTCTTTAAGAAAGTCCTGCCTGCTAATGATCTGATCCAAGTAGTAAACTCATCGCTCTCTTCAGGTGTTTTTCCCCAGGCTTTGAAAACAGCAGTTATCAAACCACTGATAAAAAAGAACAATCTAGACAAATCACTACTGCAGAATTACAGGCCGATCTCCAACCTCCCATTCATCAGCAAAATTATTGAAAAAGCAGTTTTTAAACAATTAAATAACTTCCTAACAATAATGAATCGCTTTGACTCCTTCCAGTCTGGTTTTCGTGCTCACCACAGCACAGAGACTGGCCTAGTCAAAGTGTTCAATGACATCCATATAAATACAGACTGTGGGAGAACCACAGTGCTGGTTCTGTTGGACCTCAGTGCAGCCTTCGACACTGTTGACCATGAAATTTTACTTA
>NW_006800181.1:131379-204819 GCF_000485575.1 Poecilia formosa
AAGCACTTTGAAATGCCTTGCTGCTGAAATGTGCTATACAAATAAAATTTGATTGATTGATTTAAAAGTTATACAATAAAACGACAAGTTTGGTTTGTATCCTTTTTGCAACCTGTGACCATTTTTACTGCTAAGTTAATTAAAGAACAGCGATATTAGGCTAAAAGATGCGCGTTTTTGCCAGGCTTTAAAGCAGATTTGATGATTGATTTGACGCCCGTCATGGCGTAAATTCACAGAGAGTGACGTCACGCGCAAAGGGTCAATAGTTCAAGCACAAAACTATCACCTATATCTTGTTGGTTTAACTTTGCTCAGAAAGCGCATGCCTGGGACTTTAAAGCAGAAATCAACTGACCTCTTATTTTGCTAAAAAGTTACTTATTCAGGTCCAGACTGCGACTGAGCCATTCTAAAACATTAAGCCAGATTTTTTTTTATTTAAGTGTGCTAAAATATTGCACTATAAACTAAACAAAAATACTCCACCTTATTTTCACACCTAAAGTTGCAACTCCACCCCAGCTTACCCATTCTCTTTTGCAATCCTCTTCAGTCAGACTGCATGGTGACTCTTCCTGAATTCAGGTCTAGACTGCGACAGCCATTCTAAAACATTAAATTGTTTCTATCTAAACGATTCCATGGCAGTTCTGGGTGTACATTTAGGGTCGTTATTCTGCAGGAAGGTGAACTTTTAGCACCAGCATTATGTGCGTTCACGATCATGTGTATGCCTAAAAGTTTCATTTTTGGTCTCATATGATGAAGATTTTCACCGCTTGTTTTCCGTAATCCATTTATTTCACTATATAGCGTCTTCTTTCAAACAATGTTATATTTGTACTGGAATTGCACGGAGAAATGTTGACTCTTACACTTTTCACTCACTCAGCTTGCTGCCTCTTTCAGTCTTTGAGGCCTTCACAGAACAGCTGGATTTATGATAATATTACATTACAAACGTCTGATGGCAAGTGGATACTTTGTGTTGGTGTTTAGCATTAAATCCATTTACATCTATGATAGAAATATGCATTTTTAACACTGGCATGCCACATGCAAGGATTATGATGTATAAAATAATTCCATCATGCATTCAGGGACCAGACAATATCGTGGGCTGAAAAAGTAGACAGCATATAATTTATGTTCATGCATTCTGGTCAGGTTAATGGAAAACTACTGCAGTGAGGCTGAGAGGGAAGGTGTGAGTAAGGCAGAGGTTAGCCAGAGGTCTGTGGGAAAGTGGTGCACAGTACTCTACCTGTATCAGTCTGTCTGCCAGAGCAGCACTCTCCTACAGCGAAACCATGGAGAGGAACAAGAGGGTGAAAAAAAGTGATGGAGATGGTGAAATAAAAAAAAAAGAGTGGGAAACCATGGAAGATAAACCACAAAAAAGGAAACAAATGTAGAGAAGTGAAGAGAGAAGTGAAGAAATGTTTGTGAGCAAGAGAAGCAGCAGCATCAAGTTAATTCTAAGAAAACATCTTTCACAGAAGACGAGGACTTCGGTTTTCACCGGCTGAACAATCACACACACAAGGAGAGGTGACAGAAACCCCAAAACAAAAAGCGTGAATTTAAACCCACAGTATTACAGTTTCTAATTCCAGCACTGAATAAAACTCCCAGACTGGCCTGATGTGGCAGTTCAGCTTCAGCAGAGCTGCTGATTTAAATCAACAGGCAGCTGCTCTTACCTTCTCTAGTGTTTCAATCCTCTGCTTCAGCAGCCTGTTTTCTGTGCGTAATCTCTGAACAAACAAAATAAGCAAATGTAAATAAGAACTTATAGAATATGTCAGATTTTCGGCAGCTTGGCAAGGCAAGGCAGCTTTATTTATATGGTACCTCTCAGCCAAAGGCAACTCAAAATGCTGGCACATAAAGATAAAAATAACAATAGTTTATAGTTTAAACTAGGGCTGTAGTGAGTCCTTGAGTGATTCGAGTATCTCGATTATTAAAATTCCTCGAGGAAAATTACCTGCCTCAAAGCTTTGATAAATTATGTTTTATTATTTAGCGCACCGGGTGATTATTTATGTTACGCAGCACTCTCACTTCCACCTATGAGTTCTTGACGAACGCCAAGTGTTAGCAGCACAGCGTCCGATTTTCAAGTTCAGGCCAGGGCATATAGGGGCATTTCACTCATTTATGATAATGTCCGGGTTTTTATCGTTTTTCATTTTAAGGATGTTTTAAGCATCCTTAAATTGACTGGCGCAATGCCTGGAGTACGGCAGCCTTTCTCCACACAAAGATAAACAATAGCCCTAGTTTAAACTATAGACTATTATTATAGTTTTTCAAACAGTTAAAAATAACAATAAGAAGATGGTGATTGTAGTAATAATAATAAAAATGGGTTTTCTATAAGCATAAATATGTAAATTATACAAACCTTTATCTCAATCTGCTCCTCCATTTCTTTGTTCTTAATTGTGGTGTATTCTTTCTCAAGTCTGAAAAAAATAAGACATCAAAAATCATCATTTTTCAAATGTTCCCAATAACTGAATTTTTAATCAAGTTTCCTTTTACAGTACGATGCACTAAAAGAAACCATGAATCATAGGAGACCATCTCTCCTAATTTAGTGTGGCGGATGTGTGTCTGCTTCTGTGGAACAGCCTAAGTGTTGCATAAAGCTCACTCAGCCTCCGGTTTCAGCTGAGTAAAGAGGCGTCTTACTTCTTCATCCTCTTGGGGTTGTATTTGACCTGGTAGGCCCTGAGGATGAGTTTGTCGGGGCAGCTGTCAAACTGATGGGGGATCACCTTCTGGAAATGCTGAGAGGAAAACACAAGACGAAGACGCTCGTTAATATCGAACGTCTACAAAGCAGACATGGAGCGGCTGCTCTTATTGAGAATATTGTTACCATGTGACCCTGAACCGTGATATTGAAATGCCACTGTAAAGCCAAACGTTCGAGCTGCCATCAGTAAGTGAAGGTGTCTGATAAACTCTTATTTTTGACCCAGGATGTGAGGGTGGATGCTCACAAAAAAAGCCTCCACGTTTTTTCTCTTGTTTGTGTTGAAGAATGTTGGGTTAAGGTTACAGCAGGTCTTGATGCTCAATTCAGGTTTTGTGCTGAAATCCAATTATTTTGCATCGTCATTCATACCACTCATAAAACGTGGCCCCAGTGAGATTTCTGTGCGACTGGTTTACGTCCCCAAAGCGACTCGCATGTGCGGAAGAAGAATGTTTAAGTCACACAGCAGCACAAAGTTTCCAGAAGCAGTTTCATCACCCTTGTTAATATCTGGTCTCTCTTGCACTTCTCTCTGGTTTTGGCTACAAGGCTACGTCAGAAATACACAAACACAAACATTGGAACAAATGAACTGGTCAAAACTGGACTAGGACGTTCTACCCTGATTATGGATACTTAAAAATACAGTGGAGATTTACTCCATTTGTCAAAACAAAAAAAAACAAAAAAAGGGGATTTTTAGTTTTCCCCGCAAACTGTAATAATTTAATCTGGTAAACTGAACATTTTCTATCATCTTGTGTTTTGAGCTCAATATTTTGTTACGAAAAGACAATATTAGAAGACATTTTAAAAGATCTAGCAGAAACACAGTCTGTGCTTTTGTTTTAAAAGTGATTATATGAGCTATGTTTTCAAATTTTTAATGATGATATTGTTGTTGAGTGAAAGTGTCTATTTGTTAGTAACTAATGCAATCATGCTGCTGCCACAGAGTTTTTATCCTAGTTAAATAATGGTTGTTGATGAATTAAACATTTTTTGCGCAAATAAAAATGCACTGATTTCACTGTGGCACATGTTTTCAGATAAATCCGAACAAAATAAAACGGAGCAACACACATAAATAGTACATAAAGCCTGTTAAATACTCTAAAAGCTGACAGGAATAGCTTTTACTTCTTTCCACAAGTTCTTTCTGCAAATAAAGATCAGCAGCAGACATTTCACTTATTTAACCAGATTTTACCAGGCAACAGGGGTCTTGAACAACTGCTGCCTCCTGACGATAACAGACATATGAAACAGGCTAAATGTGGTTTTAGACCACAAACGTAAACTATAGAGTAAAAATAAAATACTGTCTGTTTCATTTTCTATGCAACACTGATAAAAAAAGGTCCTAAACTGTACAAAGCTTCTTTTTTCTTTTCTTTTTTTATCAAAATAGATCTTAGCTGTGCTCAGGAAGCTCGCGTGCGGTGGGGAAATTGGGACATGGAGTGTTTTGTCTCGTGGCTGAATCTGTACATGAAACTATTTTGTACAGAAAGTGGCACACAGCTGCAGACGCTTACCTGTGACATTCCCTCCATGTCGAGCTGAATGAGGTCGGTTTGGTTGTACTGCAGGATGGCCAGACCCACACGGAAGATAATCTCTAGGCCCTGGACACCGTTCAAACATTTTAGTATATATGCACGTGTCATCTTGTGAACAAAATCTCCATTAACACTTTATTTGAAGGGGTGTGCATAAGGCGGACATGACACTGTCATAAACATGACAATGTCTGTCATGAACCTGAACGAGTCTTTATGAATGTTTATGACTGTTGTCAGTAAGTGTCATTCGGTAAATAATGACACTTTTAATGCAAAGTTGCTCTAAAAGTTGCATTGAAAGTCCATTAAAAATGCCAACTTTGCATTAAATTGTCATTATTTACAAAATCATGCAAAGTTAGCACTTTTAATGCAACTTTTACAGCAACTTTGCATTAAAAGTGTCATTTACTGAATGACACTCCATGACAACTGTCAAACATTCATAAAGACTTCTTCATGTTCATGAGAGTGTCATGTCAGTCTTATTCACACCCCTTCAAATAAAGTGTTACCAAATCTCCTGACATATCCGCAGAATGCTCCCTACCTCATACATAAATATATCAAAGATGCGTGTGGCGACAGGTAGAGGGAGGAAGGTGAGGAAGAGGGTGAGGAACCAGGAAGAGGCATACATGGATGTGTGGAAACTCTGGGAGCGGAAATGGATGTTCAGTTCTGGAAGCTGCTCCTGCAGAGACAAGCGGCATCAAATCGTAAACACAGCCAAACCTCTTAAAAGGAAGTGACTTTCAGAGATCAAAATACATGTTTTGGCTCCCCCTTGTGGTCAATTAAGACAGCACAACTCTTGCTCTGTTTTGTTTTTTGTTTTTTTACCTGTAGAAGATATTCAAACTGGTAGATGCAGAGGCCAAGCTCGGCCATGCTGGGTTTGAACAGTTCCCTCAGACGGTACTCCTGCATCAGTCGCACAAAAACACAAAATGCCTCCTCCTCTGGCATCTGGGAGGAGGACAAAGAGTGAAGGAGTTACTTTATTGGTTCGAAGTCCAACAGGGCTCATTTTGGACAAAATAAAGAATATACAGCTAATTTATTTTATAGATTTGAACCTTTTTCACAATAGAACCACAAATGTGAATGAATTGTACCAGGATTCTTTGTGATAGATGAAGGCAAAGCAGTAAAACAGTAAAAGATTCATAAGGTTTTCATATTTTTTTGAACTATAAAATCCTGAAAAGAGTAGTCTGTGCATCTTCCGAGCTCATCATACAAACTACTTCTCAGTTCAAAGCTGGTGTCGTTAAAGGCGTAAAGGAGAAAGGTTGTCGTGATAACGTGCTTAAAGCGGAGTGTCAGAAAGAGCAGGAGCTTCTTAAAGAGACAGAGGCCCAATTTCAAGGCGATAAATTACAAAATGAAATTTCTTTTAAGTCATTTTTAATATACACAGCAATTTTATGATAACTGAAGGCAACATAGTTACTTGATTGTGCTTTAAAATGGCATTATGTGCCTGAAAAATACATAATGCAGCAGTTACAATAAGTCTCCATCAGTTCTTGAGACTAAAATTTCTGTGTGCTTTTCTTTGCAAAACAGCTCAAACTCAGTGAGCAATTTTGAAGTTATGCCACAGATTTTAGGTTCGGACTTTCTGACACTTGCTTCAATCTAAATGATTCCACGGTAGCTTTGGCTGAATGACTAGAGGTCAATGCTTGCAGGAAGGAGGCCAACCTATATTTTACAGGCCCGTGGAAGAACATGTGCAACATCAACTGGACGGGGCAACAAATAAATATATCTAGATATTTTGAAGAAACTGGCTGCCTAAGGGTGAATGCGCAAAATGACATCATCGTTGCGTCAACCACAGTTCCTGCCCATTTTCACACCCATATAGAGGGGAACACTCTGCCGATAGAGACACACCCAAACTGGCTGCAACCAAACCAGACATTAACTGGCTAGACTGAGATATAATGAAGAAGGAGCTTTACAGACATCTGAAACCTCCAGAGGACAGCTGGATTTTTACTGAGATTAAATGACACAAGTGGATCTCCCATTGTGATTGAAAATCTCAGTTGGATTTTCCTGGTGAAATAAAGGCTAAATGAAAAATGACAGATACAGTTTTGTAAACATGTTGAAAGAAACAAGCACTTTGACATAGGCCTCTTAAAGTCGGTTTTCCAGACCAAATACTAAACTCCCATTAGTTCAATCTTTTATTATATACATTTATATTGATTCTTTTATTATTACTTATTTATTATTATTGGAGCCTTGCAATTAAATTTCCCTCAATTTGTACATTTTTAAATGTACAGTTGAATGACAATAAAATCTGTCTGTCACATGTAGTTTATACATTTATTTCTATTAGTAAAACTGTATTAATGTTATTTTTGTCTTGCTGGTTTTATGGTACTATTGATGCAACTTGGAATTTTCTAAATCCGTTATATTTATGACTATATTTAATATGCAAAGTCCAATCAATTCAATTGATTTCTATTCAAACTTAAGTACTTCCTTGTTGTTAGTCTATCACAAAAAGTCAACAAGACACTGTAACCTTAGAAAAATACTGTTTAATTCATACCTGCATTAGCAGCAAGCCAACGATGAACGCACTGCCCTGACAGTAACCCACCTCTCGGTCTACAAGGGAGTACGCCTGGGAATCAAACATACGTTACATTTATAATGTTACATGTTGGTACAAAAACAAAACCTTTAAGATCCTAACAGAACAGTCACAGCCAGGGGAATGGGATTAGAGAGCGCCCAGATATCCGTCTTCATTTCCTGAGCAGCACAGCTGTACGAGTAAACAGCAAGCTGGTTCCCATGGCGATTAACAGCACATTTCCGTGTGGCCTGTTTTCCCTTCATTTCAGAACAAAAGCAGATCAAGGGTAGAAAGTAGCAACAGCTAATCACATCATATTTTCATAGCAGCACCTTGTTATTAGTAGATGAAGCAGTTAATCACGTAAAAACAAAGTGGCAGGTTATTTGAAGCTAAAGCCTGGAGGATGATTATTAATGATGCAAACAAGGTTTAGCGTAAAAGTGAAAGAAACGACTCTTCCTCATCGTGTTACATTAGGACAGTTAACAGGTTTCTAACACCTCATGACGCACGTCTTCCTCAGCTAAACACTACAGTTATGTTAGCGCAAAAATCCCTGAACAACCGTGTAACATAATCTGTGTTTGTGAAGGGGAAAGGTGAAAAAAGGTCAAGTAGGATTGTTTCAATAAAACTAATTTGTCTTTTTATTATTCTAAATATATATACGAAATTACTCAGAATATTTTAATTTAAAAGCTGATATATGTTACAGTATGTGCAAATGGTGTGTTTCATAAGCATAAAGTGCACTGTAAAACATTTGAAGTTGGTTTAACTTGAAAATGAAAGTCCACCTGCTGCCTGGAAAATGTAATTTAAGTCGACAAGAAAATAGTTTTGGTTTTAACTCAGAAATTAAAGTTCATGAAGTTGATTTAACAACGAGAGACAAGTTGTTTAAACATTGTTTTTTAAATTCACTAATCTTAAATTGAGAGTTTTAACTTAATACTGCAATTTAAACCAAATAATTATTTCACAATATGCAACAAAAGAAACTGTCCTCACGTAGTTAAAGAGCCACATTTCTCTGGTATTTTACTCACAATATCAAGTCAACTTATTTTACTTTAGAATCATTTAAATTCTTGTTTCAAATTGCATGAACAAAATTTCTGACCTGATAATGAATTTTATTAAACTTCACAATGAATTCAGCTCAGAAACATTTAGTGTGAACAGGACTTTATCCTCAGGCTTTAAAACAAACATTTTCCTTAATAAAACACCAGAGTCGGATCAATGTGACGCACTTCCATCTCAGGATACAGAAACATGCCGCTAAGCATTCTGGGAAATAGTTCCCACTCCTGTCTTTTTCTTCTTTCAGTTTTTTAAGTGTTTACCTAAAAACTCTAGTTTATTCAACTCTTGGAGGTTTGACAACATTAATAAAAAAAGTTAACAACTTACTACAACAAGTTAATCTTTCACAAACTCACATTTATGTTCAAGATCTAAAACTTAAAATTTATTAGACTTAAAGAGTAGAAGATGGTTGACACAACTAAATGCATCTCAAATGTTTTGCAGTGTATTGGTGTTTTCCAGCAGTTCAGAACTGGGAATCAAGGTTGGCAACATGCCGTCTAATTTCTTCAGATGATAAAATGTATTACTAAAATGAGACGGTTCCCTGCAAATCTGGCCAATTTAATAGCCCAATTTCATCAATAATCCCCAGGGATGAGTAACATCTCATCTTTTACAGTTTACTGAGGATAAAAAGTGAAGTATTATTGATCTTCTATGTGCTTAACTGGAAGACAACTGGACTTCTTCTTCACCTCTTATCCAAAACATTTCTATAGTTTCGAATAGAGATCTAAAGTAACAGTCTTATAAATGTAGTTGTAAGAATCACAGTATCAGGCCTGTTAAGGTAACTAACTGAGTCGTTGTTATTTCACGATCCAAACATGTCTCAAACGATGCCAACGTATAAGAGGTTTTGGTCACATATGTTGAAGTATGGAAAGCTGTAAAACAGCAACCAGGAAGAATGAAATTAAAGTCCACCTCCTCCGTTCAGTTTTTTTTGTTTTATTTATTAAAATGTAAATTGTTTTTCTCATCCCTCCAGCAAAAGGAGTTATTAAGATAATTACTCATCCTGTGACTAACACACTTAATTAAATGAAACATTTTTCATTTGTGGTGCTGCTACAATTCTTAAAAATAATTGAAGACAATTATTGTGTACAGTTCAGCAATAAAATTTAACGACGCGCAATTAAATTAAAGCCGCAAAATAGAATCTTTAATATTGGAAAGGCTTTGTTGTTACAGTATTGTTTGTGTTTGTAAAGTCTGACTGTTTGCATAGATTATGGACTTTAAGCCACAAAGATTATTTACTGTTTTTTGGCTAAAAATCCATGCAGTCCAATTGCTACTTTTGTTGTCGTGTTCCCCGTTGTGCCTGTGTTAGGCTTTGTTTCTGCTAAAGCAATAACAATAAGCTCATCTGAAAGAAAATTAAAAGTTTATCCAATGCTGAGAATAAAATAAACAGAAAAACATTAAAAACTTCGAAAGCATTCATTTCAAATTTATTCTGCAAAACATCTGGGAAGTTGCTTCAACTTGTTTTTGGTGGAAAATAAGAAACCTTTGAGTTCACCTGAACAGAGTTTATTTA
The DNA here is from genome assembly GCF_000485575.1 of Poecilia formosa. Taxonomy (NCBI): domain Eukaryota; kingdom Metazoa; phylum Chordata; class Actinopteri; order Cyprinodontiformes; family Poeciliidae; genus Poecilia; species Poecilia formosa. Next base: position 140,976 of record NW_006800181.1, read on the forward strand.
AAGCTTAATAGGGAATGAATGGTGGTCAGACAAAAATGTCACATTTGAGTTTGTGCTGGTCAAACTGGTGCAACTGCCGTACAAAACCCTTTACATCTTGAGCACAAGAACACTGTTACAACCACAAAAAGACTTAATTCATAGAGGGCTAGTCACTGTCCTCAATGTGACGCCAAATGATGTTTGTCATTATAGGATTTTACAGGCAGTTTGTTATTTTAATTCAACCGCTTTCATCATAGATAATTTGCAAACACGGAGGGATAAATGTCTGACATTTTTCTAAAAGTGAAACCTATCAAAGTGAAGTTCAGTCCCTGATGAGAAGCAGAAGCGCTCACCTTCATGACGTTGAAGAGCACTTCCTGCCCCAGGCTGTCCTGGCCTTTGAAGAACTCGTGCTCCGGGTAGGTGCGGGCGATGTCCCGGCGGATCAGCTTCTCACAGGGAGACGACATCTTCAGCAGCTCAGAGTACTGGTTCTTCACCGGCATGTCTGTGGCGTTGCCCAGCAGCTGCCAGACGATGGCACGGAAATGATGGGGGATACCTTTCCTGATCAACTCCTGGAAAGCAAATACATACGTGAGACACTCATTCGATACTGAGTAAATGCCTATCAAAGATTTAAAAGGGGACGTATGTGTACGATTCACGTTTTGCATATTTTTGTACAACTGCCTCTAGAAACAGCTGAGGCGCTTAAAATAAGTTAATATTTTTTGGTGTCTAGAAAATGAGTGGTTTCAAAAACCAGTCGATTGTTAAGTCACGTTCTACGGAAACTGTACTGTTACCTAGCCACCCCAGCCCGTTACCTAGCCACCCCAGCCCGTTACCTAGCCACCCCAGCCCGTTACCTAGCCACCCAAGCGGAGCTACATCAGGTTTGTCCGGCTGGTTTTACTGCTGTGTCTGCTATGCAATGGCTGCTGGAAAAGACAGGTGTCTTGTTGTTGACTTGCCATCCAGACGCCATTTGTTGCGTTCTTGTTAGTTGTGCAGGAAGCTCAACTAACAAGAATTGAGTTAACAAGCTCAACTTCTGCTTTTCAAAGATGTACAGTTGTATATTTGAGCAAATGTTTGCAGCCATTTTCATGTGCAAGTGCACAACCCATGTGGTCAGAAGCAGCTTATTTGGATTTAAAGTGACAGGAGGCCCTAAAAGAGCTCATTCTGAAAGGCACTCACAATGGACAGAACTGACCAGATCTCATTATCCAGGAATGATTTTGTGTAAAAAAAAATGCAATAAACATGATTTGCATGGCTCATAGACCAAAACTAACCTGTCGAAGGAAATCCGCCTTTAAAGTAAACTTTAAGAAGCCAAAAAAAGAGCAAAAGAGCACTTACAAAAAAATCTAACTAGAATAGGTTACTAAATGAACTCTATTTTTTTCTTGACTTTTTCTGTCTCCCATGTTGCTGACAATGTTTTCCTGTCTTGTCTCACATCCATCTTTTCTTCCCACGGGTAAATTTGGTTTGTGACAGAGGACACAGAGGGGAATGCGACACAGAGGACTGCTGGCTGTGCATACCAATACATCCAAGCCTTTTGCAAAACAGAGGTCATGACAAATAACTCCAACAAACATTTTCCAGACACGCGAGTGTCCAAAATTATAAAACAAACCTCAGTGACATTACAACTAAGAAAGAGCCGGGTGAAATATTTGGTTCCCCCCAGAGAACTTTGACAAATAAAGAGCAAATGTTCCCAAATCTACAGGATTGGTTGTCCATGATGGGAAGAATAAACACAGTGCTGATGATATTGTTGAAGAGTTTTGGACACATTTTCTAAAGATAAAAGAGAACCGATAAAAACACTAAAATCTGACACCACTCAGTGTTTTCTTCTGATGTTTTCGCATCATTTTCTTTAGTGGTTCTTGTGCAAGGCTTGTTTCTTAATTGGTTTGACATAAGCCAATTAAGAAAAGGTGTGATTCGCCTTCAGCTGGTGAAACCGAACCACACCAGCTGAAAATGTAATGCATGTTCTCATTTTAGGGTTTATGTGTTCAGGAAGGGCAGCTGATGCATCATCTAAGAGGTTAATGCTGCTCTGGGTTTGTTTAACTCATCTCTTCAGTTGCCACCGTCTGGATCTTCGTTTCATTTCCTCCTGAATTTTTGTGCGACTCCCACTAGTTCCAGATTTTTAATAAACCTTTTAAAACCTCTTTTGTGTTTGGCTCAATTATCCAAACTCTATAGTGTAAATATAAAGCCTAGGTGTACCTCACCTTCAGAAGCTTGTCCTTCTTGCGTCTCCACTCCTCCCACTCATTAACAATTCGGCCCCATAAGATCCAGGTATCTTCCTCCAAGTGCGACAGGTTGGAGGAGGCAGAGGAGCTGGACACCAGCGAGGAGCCGCTGTTGCGCCGCGAACCACTCATGGACCGCATCGACTTAGAATCAGCCTCCAGCAACCTGCATGCAAACAGTTCATGAGCTTTAGGATAACGTCTATCAGCATGTTTGTCTTATTCAAGATGACATAAGTAAGCAAGAACAAAGCAGAAAAGAAGCATAAACGGTTATGGAAATATCTTATTTTTTGCTAGAGATTTGAGAGTTTTAATGCCTTTTCAGTGTCTTACATTCATCAGCAGACACGTCTGTTTCCTGTAAAAATGGAGTGTTAATATTGCCTATTTTTAGTTCTGTACAAACCCTGTGCTGTCTAGCTGAGTAAAGATGCACATTTACATCGAGGGGAAATTTTCACCAGTGCAATTTTAGTAACATTTTTGACTTTCCCCTTTCTGTTTTTGTACTTCATGCTTTCCCCAAAGGTTTGCCCTGAATCCTCTCCAGCGACATTCCCCTGCATCCCCTGAGCCTTCGTCTCTTGTGCAGCCGCTCGTGCGTTGTTAAATACCTGCAGCCCTATTTTCCACTAGATTAGGAATTTAATAAAAGGAGTGTGGAAGTGAATGCCCCATTTCTTTACGGGCATCCTGATTAACATGTATGATCCATGTTTCTCCAAAACTTCAGTCGTGTAGCCATGATTGAAAAAGATGAGCTTTTTTCTCTGACCGTCTTCAGAAATGTTTCATTGAGTTTAAACTGCAGAAAGCTTATCATCATGGAGTCTCGGCTTCTAGGTCAGAGATAAACGCTGGATTTGGAGACGTATTCACTGGTAATGATCCGCTCAATCAGTAGTTTTTCCAAAAAGGTTATCCCCGAGTCGCCCTCCATGTCCTCTAGGACTTTAAATGTTTCTTCTGGAACCAGTCCAAAAAAAATCCAGTCCATTTTATTTAAAAAGCACATAAAACTAAATGTTTACCCAAACTGCTGTACAGTAGGGACAGATAAAACCGAGACAATAATAAAGTAAACACATTAAAAACAGAACAAGGCGTACTAAAAAGACTACAGATATTATAAAAAGTATGTTTTTAAAAAGGACTTAAATAGCAACAGAAGACTCTTGGCTCATATTAATGGGAACTTGTTCCACAATTTTGATCCAACATATTTTTTTGTCTCTAAATCCACAATGCACTGTTCTAGTTCAGCAAGAGCTTTTGCTACATCATGCAGCTCCTTTTTCATGTCACCTTTCAAATCAAATTAAGGTGATTGAGTGAATATCCCTTTAGGTTTGCTGAAATTCTGACATTTTCACAGGAAAGTTGATCATAAGGTTTCTGAAAGTGCTCCTTTTTTCTTGTAATTATACTGTTTATATTTGTTTTGGTTTTTTTTTAGCTTTTCTGTCCTCTCTTAGATTCCCACAGCACATTCCTCCATGTTAAATCCCTGGGTTTTATTCATGAAGGCAACCAAATCAGAGGCTAACCCTCATGGCTACACCCTGCACCATAAATTCAATTATATTTTATTTAGGAGACCAACACAAAATACTTCCTTGTTAAATTAAACTGGGAAGTATGGATCCATTTTTATTTGACCCCATAGAGTAATTATTTTTAACTTATCAGCTTAACTCTATCAGCTTAACACTGGAGAGACAAGGAAGTCAAAATGTTGCAGTTTCTTTTAAAAAATTGATTCTCAATTGCATTAAGGTCTGTACTTTGACTGGGCCGTTCTAATATGCAATTATTTCTTTATCCAAACTGTAGCGCTGCCTGAATGTTTAGAGTTGTTGTCCTGTTGGAAGGTGAAGCTCTGCTCTTACTTTAAGTCTTCAACAGCATCAAACATATTTTCTTTCTCGTCGTCATAATGCCGCCATGCCATGTTTCAGTTTGAGTATTAAGAGTGGTGAAGTGTTGGTGTTTTGAATGCTGGCTCAGAAAGTTCAGTTTTGATCTTATTTCTACCTCAACAGGTGTGAATACTTATGCAAACGACTATAGTCATACTGCAGACTTAAATAAAGGCTAATCCGAGTATAAATTCAGTGTCACATTTACTGCAAGTTAATTAGCCATTTGTTACAACTGCTGCAATTAAAGCTGGCAGAGTCCAGAGTCAGTCAGTATATATGAGTCTGTTATTGTGACTCATGACCTTTAATACCATCACCTTCCAGTTACACGGCTCTGGAAAAAATTAGGAGCTCACTGCACTGAACCACTGAAAACCTTCTGGTTATTCCACCAAATGCTGATTTCTGAACTCTTCCCGAGTTAAAACATTAGTGTTGCTGTTTCTAAATTAATGTGTACTTTTATTTGCATCATTTGGGTTCTGAAAGTACCGCATCTTTTTTGTTATTTTGACCATTTCTCATTTTCTATAAATTAATACTAAATGGAATTTCAGAGACATGTTGTCAGTAGTTCATAGAATAAAAGAACAATGTTCATTTTACTCAAACATAAACCTATAGAGAGTAAAATCAGAGAAACCGATCATTTTAAGTGGTCTCTTCATTTTTTTCCAGTGCTGTATGGTTCATTTCTGGTACTGACGCATCTCCCTGTAATTCCTTTTCTGGTTTTATACAAACCAAGTGATCTGATTCTACATAACAGTGCAAAAACAAACAATTTTAACAATAATTTTTGATTAGTTTCTAGTGCAAATACATTAATACACTAGAAATAAGACAACTAGCTTCACAGCAACAAATAGGAGCATATTTTAAGTCAATAATTCCTTAATATTGATAAAAAGTATTAATTACAAACTTGAATAAAGCTCCTATATCTTGCTAAAAAGTTAACTTTTAAGTTAATTTTGTCTTATTTTAAGTCATTGTGCTTAGAAACAAAAAGGAAAAATACTTGGTAAGACTTTCTTGCAGTGTACATATGACTCTCAAACTGCATCAGAAACAGGAAACAGAACTGTGGCAACAGGGAAGTATTTTGTTCTTCAGTTTGAAAATTAAACAAACCCCATTGTTTGATCTCTTGCAGTGATCATTACAAATTAACTTCCAGTCCACAATCAGACGGGAACTTCCTTCTATATGTGTGAATTTAAGTTGTTTAGGCAGCACAATAACTCAGCTGTTACCTGTTCTGCTCCTCCAGTTTGGCCAGCAGCTCCAGTTCATCTGGACTCAGATTCTCAGAGTCCGCAGGAGAGGCTGCGGGCGCCGACAGCACTGCATCATGGGAGGAAGAGTCTGGGCTGAGCACTGGGCTGCCTGTTGATGGGGGGTCCGCGTCCAAACCAGGAGGAGACGAGGGGCACTCCAGCTGGACGCCAGCGGAGCTCTCCCTTTCTGGGCTGCTGCTGGGGATGGACATGGTGCTGAGGACGGAGTGTGACGAGCGACAGTGTGGGTGCAGTAAGGGGGTCTCTGGCGCTGGTCTCCCTCCTCACTGAGCCTGGCTGTCGCCTGATTGGGCGGCTGGAGGGCCAATCTGATCAGAAATCCTTAAACCTGTCATGGAAACAGAAAAAAAACCCCTCAACTTACACACAGATATTTAACATGACAGGTAATGATGTATGACAATATTTTACCAGAGATGTTGTCATTGTTTTCTGCTTTTTAATTAATAACTATTTAAACTATTCTTTAAAAATGTGCATAATAATCTTGAAATGAGACAAGAAATACCAAGAATATTCAATTTGGAGACCATTTCATTCACTTCACTGTCCTCAAAATAGAGAAAAATCATCAAAGCTCACATCTTGCTATGCAAAGATGTGATTTTTAAAACGATCTAAATATCAACATTACATTTAGAACTGAAACAATTAATGAGATTAATTTAGTAATTGATTAATTGTTCACTAGAGTATACAGACCCAAAAGTGGGCATTGGCTGAAAGAACATTTTCAGAACAAAACTTTACTATATATATATATATATATACACACACGCATACAAAATATACAATTTGTAATTAAGACAAAAACATTTGTCTGTAATTATGTTCGATCCTGAACTGATCAAGTGGCAGTTTTAGCCTCACCTGGTTCAAATTCTGTAAACTCCTATTAAGCACCTATTGCTATCAATCAGTTAATCCACAAAATAATCAATAGATCAGCCCTAAACTTTATTGATATAAAGTCAAGCAAAAAGGGAGGACCTTTTCACATTTTCTAGCAGAAATGCATCTTTTGCTACAAATGATTCAATGTTCACTAAAATAATGTTATTTTCTTAATTTAAAAAATTTAAAAATGGTTAAATGAAACATCTGTTGAATTTCTTTATCCAATTAATTGACTGTCAAAGTAATTGTTACAACATTACACGCAGAAACAACTTTCTTCTCCAAAATAACACAAAATGAATGGATAAATAAATGTAAAAAAAGCAACATGTATATACTCCATTTTTTGCCAACCCATCATGTTGCAGATTATCTAGTACTGCAATTTTCAAACAAGCTGAATGAGGAACAGAAATAGTTGATCTGCAGAAAAATGTTTTCTATAAAGATGTAGATGATTTTGATGCAGCACAACGGCGACACAAATACAGGCCAGTTATAGTCAGCTAATCCAAAAATGGTAAGATTGTCATGAGTTGGGGTTTGAAGTGGTGACGATGGACGTGGCAGGATGCAGGTATGGAGGAGAATGATGGTTTAATGGCAAATCAACAGAGCACAAGAAATCCAGACAGCACAGGTTAGCAAAAGCAAAGCTCTGACACTGGTAGCATCTGGTCACAAAAGCACGACACAACAGTAAGACAAGGACCTGACAGAACAAGAGACATAGGTGGGTATAAATACACAGGGAAAGTAATCAGGGGAAACGAGGGACAATCAAGGGGTAGACAGGAGACTCAATTAACTGAAAATGACATAGAAACTTAAATTAACATCGAGAAAAAACCCCAAAACCTTACAAAGATGGATGCTTTATCAAACTGTCTTTATTAGAAAACTTCAAAAGAGTGCAACAGAGACCTGACACCGGCAACAAGACTGAAGGAAATCCTCTTAATCTCACATAAGGTACAAAACTCAATAAGGTACAACAGATACACAGCATGTAGGAGAGGCAAGGCCAGGAGAGGAGCGTAATAACTATCCGAGGACTGCATGGAAAAGACACAATGATTACATTCATCCACTGCAACCAGCCTGAACAAAACAACCATTAACGGTTCAATAAAACCAGCTGTGTTTGTAAAAAGGGAATCACAAACACCATCATTTGGGTAGAAACATAATCTACCAATATAAACTAAATCAGGTTACGGCCAATAAAGACTGCCTGTTAAAAAGCACATTGAGTTTTCGTCATAAAATTGCGACAGCTGGGGAACCTCAGGCATTCTGTCCCCACCCTGTTGATCACAAGTTCGCCAACCGACTGTAGGAAGTAAAATGAAAAACGCAATGCTGAACTTCAGACACCAGCAGATGCTAGTCTCTGGCTTTGAGAGTGAATACAAAGGAATAAGAGGATCATTCTGAAGTACCGACTTCAGGAAATGTTGCTGGCTGCTTATTTTAACATGTTTTAATCTCATGTACAAGTCTCAGCTTCCGATTTCCACTTTAGACAGTTACTGTAGGCAGTGTGAGACTTTAAGGCGGATTAAAATGCAAAGATGCACCAAGCCATGCGCAGACGGTCAGAATCGGCTATTTTTATTCAGGCTAAGAGAGAGAGTTAGACTTAAGCAGATAACAGGAAGCTGGACATAACAGGAAGTGGGAGTATTTAATTCTTATGAAGAGTACACTTCTGTCTGTTACAGATGTTTGATTGGGAAATCTTAAGAGTCTATTAATAGATAAATAGAGTTAGACCATCTACAGGAAATACACATTTAGACTGAAAAATCCACAGAAAAGCCGCTCCGGGCTGTAAGCCGCTTGGTTCAAAGTGTGAGGGGAAAAGTAGTGGCTTATAATCCGAAAAATACTGTAAACATTTATGAAAAATTATAAAATCCTGTTTCCCAGCAGAGCTGTGTAACGCCCACTGCTCTCTCTCTCTTTCTCACGCAGGGTGTTGCAGTTGGTGATAACATAAATAATAAATGACCATATATGCTGCTTAAGGCCCTTTTACAGTTAGAATAAATTAAGAATTTGTCAGTCCAACACAATAGCAAGTCACAGCTACATTGTTTCCAATAATTAAATATTTATTTTTAATGAAGCTTGCAGAAAATATCCAGATCTTGAAAAACATTCCCTTCTTTTCAGGTAAACCTCAATGCAGGATGTCTGGTTGTATGATTATTCTGGGTTTCTCCAGCCTCAGGCAGTGACAACTGGAAGGCTGACAAACAGCTGATGCCTGGATCCCTTCACAATATTAGCAAAAACATATTGATTAGACTTTTCCAGCCTTGTATACTATGAAGATCTTGTTATGACGGAAACAATAAAGACCTAGATAATTCAAGGAACACCTACAAATCTGAGCAGTACTCAGTTTTCAGAGACCCAATCCGTACGGTGTGCGCATGTCCTCCCTTCAGGACCATCTTTCCTTTTTTTGTTTAAATCTGAAGCTGCTAACCTTGCTGTGGTTCAGATTCATGATCTCATGTTGGACTAGTCACATTGTCCCGGCATTCAGCTGCTCTACTGTCCTTGTGACTGCTGCGGCTCCATGCTGCTCAAAGCGCTCCATTGTAAAGGACAGAGGTGTTTTTCTATTGCTGCAGCTCAGTGATCTCTGCCTTCCACCCATATTTAACATACAAATGGTGTGACTGACTAAATACTACATAAAGCATGCATACACATATCATATGCATTCATATATTTCTGTAAAAAAGTAAAATGGTCCAAAGACAAATGTAGCAGAAAGCTTAACATGTTTCCGACTGAGATGGAAAGTAGCTCCGTCAAAGCAGTTCCTTCCTTCCACATGAAAATTTTATGGGCAAGAGAAAAAAAAAAGCATATATAATATGTAATGGAAACATTCTTTTGTTGCTAATGCAACTTGGACCAGCTTTTTATATTACTGATGAAGAAGACCTTCAAAAATTATCCATATTTTATCACAGAGGGATAAGTTTATACTGAAACTTGTCAAAAAAAATAACAACCTGTAATCTGACTGTATTTTATAAAATGGAGAAAACAAAATCCCATGTGAAAGCATTTAATAAATGGCAATACATAATCACTGGCTTTATTAGTGGCACCCCTGCAGCTGATGCATTTTTCCACCAATCCAGGACAAGAAGGTTTTCTCCTAGAAACATTTTCCAAGGCTGATGATTCAGATTGAGGGATCTGATTTGCACAGCCTCTCTGGATCATCCAGAGTCCTGTTTTACAGTAAAACTGAGATGCATTTCAGCATATTCCTTCTTTTTCCAAAAATATTGGAAGAAGCAAAGTTTGGAACTTTTTTTCCTCAGTCTTAATCTTATTTAGTCTCAATTTTGAGATGTTTGTGTTTGGTTTTGTCCAAGATGCCGCACCGGAGTTTTTACCTGTTTAACAGTCCTCCTCACCATGTCTTGTAGCAAAATATATAATAATCTTCCTCCTAGTGTCCAGTTACTTAAAAAAATATAAATCAGGGTCTCATTATATTTTTACTAGCAACAGGAAATAAACATAACTAGAAACACTAAGAAGAACTAATGTAAAACAGAAACAAATCTGATCTAAGGAACACAGAAAAATCAAACCAAGACATGGCATACTGATCAAGTCTAAAAAGCCTTAATAAAAATATGTTAAAAGTGATAAATCTGATTTTCTAAAAATAGAGTTTTTTCTACTGACTAAATGTACTCAAATTAAAGGTTGGATAAGTTTTTCTTTTTAAGTTTTCCACACATATACAATGAGTGCAAACACATTTGTACATGTCTGCTAATCTTTTGCCACCCTCAGTAACTGTATTTTACAGTTATTTTTAAAGGAGAAAATATTATTCTTCATTAATGCATGAAACCTACAACACTGTGCAGAACAACAAGCTAAAAACAGATTGAGGGAAAAACAAGGGTGGGTATACTTTTTTTCGGTACAAGACGTAAACAGTCTAATCGATGCTTCATATGCAGCTCAATGATGCATCAGAGTCTGTGCTGATAGAGTTCTATTAATATTCAGGCATCTGTGCATCAACTACCAAAGGACATAATCCAGCATCATTTTTCTGGCAACAACAAGCTACCCTCTAAACACCCTTCAACAGCACAGCCTGCACAACTCTAAGATTTATGTATTTTCACATGCTCATGTCCTGCAGCAGATTTTTTTTTCCCTCTGGGGTTCGTCTAAAGCAAAGTTCTTGTGTTGATGCAATATAAGTCAAAAGAGACACTTTTCATGCAGCTGTATTTTTCTATGATTTTCCTGAAATGGAATGTTGTGACATGGTGTAACTTTTATGTCAGAAGAACTATCAACTTGTAGCAACTGAATTTCCATCACAGAAACCATGAATCAGAACTGGAAAAATTATTCTCCACTAAACGAAAATAGGTTTTGGCCTCACAAAAAGAGGCTGTAGGATCCAAGACTATGAAGCAAAACATTCAGTAGTGGAAGATGTTTGAAAGGAAGCAAGAAAAGCAGGAATTGCACAACTCAAGAAATTGTTAAAATATACTGATGCACTTCTTCATTTAAATTTAACATATTATGAAAAATGTAACCCTCCATGATCTACCCTTTTGACAAGAATAAATGGGGGCTTTTTAATTAACCGTTAGTCGATCGATAAGACCAGTCAACTTTAGATGAACTTAATGAATGATACTAAAACGTTTTACTGTCTGTAAACGTTGTTTCCACCCACTTTAGAAAACACATGCACACAACATCACAGGTCTGATGAGTAGGCCTGTCACGATAACAAATTTTGCTGGACGATTAATTGTCTAAAAAATTATTGCGGTAAACGATAATATTGTTTCAAGACCTTTTGACACTGATTTAATGGAAATGACTAATAATGCATGTGATTTCCTGCCATAGATAGATGCACTTTATTTTCAAAAGAACACATAACACTGGAACTGATAAACTAAATACACAAAACAAAAAATAAATAAATAAAATGAATTCTCAGTCTCCATTAACAAAAAACGTACTTGAATAAAAACTAAACAACATAAAGCCAAAGTGGAAATAAATATTGCATTAAACCAAAGAGTGCAGATTATGACGTCTGTATGTGTCCTTCAGTAATCACTAGATTTAAATAGAGAAGACGGGCACATCCGACCACCTAATGCAATAGTTCACACTACACGATTTTTTGCCCCTATTTTCTCCTTATGACAATCTTAGATCCTTGGCTGATCTAAGATTCTCACTGATGATTTCGTAGCCGATCATCCTGCAGTGTGTGGTGGGTTACGGTGGATTGTCGTGGCCGCTCCGATCTAAATCAGGGGTTTTGCCCGACCGGGAGCTTAACGCTGAATGTGACAGGTAGCCAATCAGAAAGCGCGGATTCTCCTCCTGCTTTCTGAGGGGAAATTAGGAGGGGAATCCCAAACAGCTGACATGGCGCAACCCGAAGTTCAGCGGACATCGGAGATGATATGTGGAAACAACATTAATGTTTATTCAACATTTCGTGCAAAGAATATAGAAATGACAAGGGGAGGAGTTGGAGCCAAATTGCAACCGCAGTTGATAAACCCGGTAGGTTTTCAGCTGTTCTTCGTTAACGTGACATAAATAGGTTATAATGATTTTCATTCAGTCAGGACTTTACGCTGATTCTAGACACATGCATTGCAGCTAGATTCTAATAAAGCATTGATTAATGCCTGATTTTAAAATTAGTTAACAGGACTTGTAGCCATTATTTTGTGCCCATGGGGCTGGACACCACAGGGCACGACGAACCCGATCGAATCGTTATATCTAGGATTTCTATCGGCTAATGCGTCTCTCAGGTTTTGAAAATGGGCCGACAGTCGGCCGACAACTCGTGTCATGTGAGCTGGGCATTACACCAAGGAAATGAGGAAGGGAGGGTCAGTGGAGAGCACCGGAGCTGAGCCTTTTTTCATTCAGTGTCATCAAGAGAAAGAAAAAAGGCAGGAAGAGACGATAAGACCGATAATTAAAATGAGGTCGATAGGTTTAATTTATCGTGTGATTAATTGATTTATCGTTTATTGCGACAGGCCTGAGATTTCTCTCATTTCTAGTCAATGAGGCTTACCAAGGAGAATGTTAAAACTACTTTGCATCCGATGAATGAATATCAATGAAGAAGTTAACATTAGCAGCATAGCGCAACACAAACACATGTAGCACATCTATGCCCTCATATCTGGCAGATTTTACACTCGGTTGGATCCAGTTACAAATCTACAGGCTGAGAGAACAATGAGCCTAACAGGTGATGCTTCTACTACAGCAGCCAGGTCATCAAGCTGCTGCCCGTTTCCATGTGTCAGCAAAGCAGACGAAGGGCAGAGCTGCACAAGCACGCAGGCCGGCCAGCAACAAAGCAGCCACCATCGACTTCCTGACTTTACATAAATAGGACAAAAACATGACTTAATTATACTAACATTCACTTTTTGTGTGGATGTTTCTGCAGAGCAACCCTTCACGGCATTCATCACTGATTTTACAATAGTACAGGTCAAGAACTGGTTTATTATTATTTAAAGATTCTGGTGATTTTAGTCTGATCATGTAAATTTAGGCTGCAAAATATTATATTAAAACCCAATAACAATTTAATATTTCATTAAATAGATGGAGGATATGTTGAATTTTATTTATTGTAATGAGTGGAGGGAAATATGTCAAAAAGCGTTTTTTTTTTTTTTTTAAATAATAAACAATGCAAAAATTCTGAAGAAATTAATTTGCAAACTCAAGAGAGTTGACTCTTTCACACACATGAGCATGAGTTCATCTGAGGGCAGTTTGGCCGCTGAAGATCCAGAATACACAGACAGGAAACGATACAGGTTTTTATGCATCTACTAAACATGATGCTGGTTCAGTCTATTTGTTTTTGTTCACTGATAAACAAGGATTCATAATCAATGGAGACAAAGTTAATCCATTAAATATCTAGTTACATTTTTTATCTTCATTCAATGCTAAAAGAAATGAAGAAAGAAGCTGTTCTATGCTTCTTGAATCCTATTGGATAATACCAATAAGCTAATTAAAGGAGAAACGCCAAAGCTTAATTGATGACCACAGGCAGAGGCAGCTGTTATAACAATGACAGAAAGTCTTCAACACACAGCAGCAGCTGCCAGTTTCCACAAGCTACAGTCATAAATCAGCACTGAACAGTTAGAAAACATGAGCAACGACACTAAATACATTTTGTATTAACTTTTACCTTTTATTTTACAGTAATGTTTCAATTGTTGCCATGTATGAGTGCGTCGTTTGCTGCTGTGCTTTCTAGGTTGAGTTTTGTTTTCTCTCTTTCTGCAGGTCTAGAAACAGACTGTGTGGTTCTGACTTTTGTTCCCTCTGTTTGAGCAGCAACATGGCCAAAGCCGTAATACTCCACTTACGTCCACACTTTTCAGATTTTAACATGATTTTCAAAAATAAATATGTATAGTTTTCCTTCTACTTTTCAAGTATACACCATTTTTTGTTGCTCCGTCACAATAAAACATGACACAGCTTGTACATTTGGAAAAATTCATAGGAAATGAATACTTTTGCCTCTACCTTTGCTGTTTATCTGGACATATCATACAATGTTGTAGCTATGATTTAATCCTCAGAAACTTCATCCTTCATCCTCATCAGTCTTTCAATGTTATGACCCAAATATGAGACTCATGTTTGATGCAACCGTTCCTGTGAGCGCAACTAAAAACAGACGCAGACGGTAATGAAGTTGGACAGCAGCAGGAAGACAAATGTATGTAGACGTTACGCCTGGTTCTGTTCAGATTAGCACATCCTTCCAACACAGATAGCGCAGCAGCAGAGGGGAAGCTGGAGTGTGGTTGTGTGGCACGGTTTTCTTTTGTTCATGCGCGATTGTGGAATCTGATAAAGCAGAGGTTTTCGAATTATCACTACTCAAAAAGAAGGTCACCATATAAAGTGAGACTCTGATACCTGCTTTCTTAATGGTGAAATGTGTAAGTTTTGCACTGAAAGTTGATTAAGCAGATAAGCCTTAAAGTTTCACAAAGATATGAAGAGAACAGTATATCATGACCTTAGTGCTGATGCAAAATGCTGCAGAAAAGGCCTTATTTAAAAATAACAGAGATCATGAAATCATTGAATAACTTCCCTTCCTAGAAAAATTAAGTGCTTGAGGAAGCTCTTATTTTATAACAAGTCAGATATAATCCGCCAGCATCATAGCCCCAAAGAAAAATCCCTTCCCCACCATTTATTGCACATGCAGAGTTAAAATTATGTGTTTGGAACAGATCTATAAACACGAGTCATTTGACTTTCTGGCTCCCAGTTCAGATCACTACAGTTTCTATTTATCTCTGAAGTCTAGTTTATTTAAAGGATCCACCTGGTTAAGGGCCAGAATAGCACAATTATTCCTGATGATTTATAAAATACCTAGATAAAGGAGAGAGTTTATAAAACACTTCAGTTCCTTCAGCTATATAAGCACTGCAAAAAAAAGTAACTTCAAAGGGTAATCATTAAAATGATTAAAATTTTGCATATTGACTTTCAAATAGTTATGTTAATTGTTTTTTGAAGCTTAAACCGCATGAGCAACATCTTCTTAATAATTACAATTTGTCTACTTATGTTAGAACTGCACAATATAGCAAATATATTGTCATCACAATATCAGTGAAGAACTGACATAATATTTGTTATGAACTTATATTTAATATTCAACACTGGTTAAACTCAAACAATATGATCTGCTTTTTGGGGTAAGAAATTATTCCAAGAGATTTTAGTTAAAGTTCAACTTAAAACATTGCCTCAGTCAGTGACTATTCTCTTTGACCTTCCTTTACCACTAGGTAAAGTATAAACTTATATTTCAGAGGAGCTGTGTTATGAATGAATATGTCAAGTAAATTGTTGCTGAGAAAATTGTTACATGAATTTAACGTTTTGTGTCCTAATAATTGAATTATAACATGAAGGGACAAACCAGATGAGCAAAATGATCTGAAAAGTTAGAATTTATATTTTATCTCGGTTGAGTTACCACACTTAAACAACAGGCTAAATTTAACTTATTTATGGGTGAAATAAATCAGATTATCTCTTCATGGTGGCACCTGTTTGTGCTTTGGAGATTTCTGACAGGAAGTGAAAAATGGAGGACCAAAAGGATTTTCATGAGTTTGACAAGAGATAAGTGATGGCAACTCGGCATGCTCCAGATCCACAGGTCTTGTGGATCTGGATTGTATTTATTATTTTGTCCAAGGGAGGAACAATGGTGAACTGGTGAGTGGTGCACCAAGCCTCATTGATGCATGTAGAAAGCGATGTTTGGCTGGTGTTGCCATACCACCAAGCAAAAATGTTTAGGAATGATGTGAGGGGAGTAATATATTGACCTGCTGACTTGGCTTCAACACTCCACTGATCTCAACCCAACTGAGCATCCAGGATGTGCAAAACAATTGTGATCAATGCAAGTGTCATCTCACAAAGTTTCAGGATTTACAGAATCTACTGCACACAACTTGGACCCAGACCTTCAATTGTACCTTTAAAGGTCTAGCGGAGTCTGTATCTCAACGTTTGCACCAAAAAGGAGAACTAATACACTATTAGGCAGGTAGTCATAATCGTATGCCTCATTTGTGTTTTTATGAGCATTTTAAGCTGTTAAAGTAGCATACTTTCTGTTTAGAAGTACTAAATAAGTGTACTTGGATAAAAAAGTGTGGAAATTGTTGCATCAGTTTTCATGGTTAGACGCTTATTAGGGTGATCTCCGCCACTATGAGAGCTGAGCATGACTCGTGCTTTGGGTTTAAACTTAAGAGCCAGTAATCTTATTGACAGATCTGTTTGGACACGACAACTCGTTATCCCGGTCTAATGCTGTGTGCTGCCTGGGACCGATGGGCCTGCGTGCATGCTCTGCAGCTGAATCATAATACGGCTGGACCCACATCTGTGGTTAAAATGACAGACCCATCATGGCTACTCCGTGGCTCCGAAAATCCCCAGTTTCTAACAACAACAACAACAACACGATTGTGTAACACATGAAATGAGGACAGGACGTTAATGAAAAGCTGTATCAACATAGCCACACACGCTGCTGCGTTAAGAAATACGGTTTATGAGCAAATGAATGGGCCGCATCCCTGTTGGCATGCTGCAACAATGACATGTTTCACTGAGATAAATGGAGCAGACAGAACCAGCAATAAACACAGGCCGAAATGAGTCACCAATCTGAATTTAGTTCCGTCTGTTTTTGAACTGAGAGCTTGCGGGCCTCCTTGACATAATACTGACATTTCCTCTGAAAAAATAAAACCTTAAAATAAATAAATAAAAAAATAAAAAAAAATCGCAAACGCTTACCTGGACTCAGTTTCCATAATCACGGCGGACGCGCTTAACGTCGCTTCCACGCCAGTCGGCCGTAAACGTTAGTTATGAGCTAATTAAGCCCTTAATAAAACACCGAGGACGAACACAGACCGACGGTCCAACGCAGTGCCATCCTCCTGCCGTCGCTCACCCGCGAGGCAGCGCCGCGACGCACAGCTGGTCGCGAGAGCTCCGTGCACGCGACGCGGGGATCCGAGCCGCGTTAGCTGGTCGGAATGTTTCCACAGGCCACCTTTAACATAAGCATGACAGCCGTGTGATGCAGCCAACGACTCAACAGGGATGTGGTTATAACACACCGGCCCGCATCAATCACACGGTGATTCACGCAGAATGGCTGGCGTTCTGCGGCTCCGACTCAGAGAGAGGTGGGGCGCACCAATCAGAGTGCGCAAAGACGTCTGACTGACGTCTCTCTAACCAATGGCGGAGCCCATTTTGCGGGAATGCTGGAAAATTACAGAGTAAAGAGCCAATCCATGTGGAGTTTTATTCTGCGGGAAGGTGGGCTCCGCAGGTGACGCTGATTTATGTGGGTAATTCATCCAAATATCTATCTATCTATCTATCTATCTATCTATCTATCTATCTATCTATCTATCTATCTCATATGTGATCACAACCTTTGATAAAAAAAAAGTAGCTAAATAAAGAAAGGTCTTCAAATAAATAAACATCTCTGTCCCGTTCTTCTTTATAATAGACTGAACTTTTATTCTTTAATCTCGATTTAGTACTTTTGCAGTTTGAACAACAACAAAAAAAACTTGACTGCATGTTGGGTCTCTTTATTTTCTTGACCTGTTCTGCAGTCTCTTGTTAGTTAATCATTACACCTGTTTTGCATTAAGACTTTCCGTCTTTGTGCAGTTTCTGCTTCCCTGTTCTGATCTTTGTGCCTGGGAACATTTCCTTCTCTTAAACTTAAACCCATAATTTTTACTTTACCTGCTTTGCAACAACTTTATACTTTAATCCTTTTCCCTCGTTACTGATTAAATGCTAATGCCCAGTATAATGACTGCCTGCTGCCTGATCACAGACAGCTACTTTTTTATTTTTATTTTGTTTATAAGTTCATTTCATAAGCTTCCTACACTAATGCCAATATTGCATTGCCACCAAAGGGACGAACTTGATACTGCATTTTCTCATGCTTACATCCATATGGAGGGGTCTGTTGGTTAGGGTTTTTAAAATTTTGTTTTATAATATTACAACACATTTATGTAGATTTAGTGTGAAAGTTCAACACCAAGTCATAATTGGCAAGTGGAATAAAATGAATTAACAATTGTCTAATTTTTCTTTACTTTAAAATTTAAAAGTGTGCCATTCATATTTCCCCTTAACCCTGATTCTCAAAAATGAAATGCAAAGGTTTATAGCTTTATTTGTGATATTTGAAAAATTATGTATTGTATAATGCAGAAAAAATTTAGGTGACAAAAAAATCTCAATATTCTTTTTGTCCCATTCACATTATCTCTGAAACAATTATCTGTGATGCTTTTATACCTGGTGGAATCTCCAGAGTGTTAGCTTTATTTTGATACTGAGAATATATAAATATAGTTTGTAATTTCTGAAAAAAATTCAACTAGCCTTGGGCATGCTATCAAGCAAAGAATAAACAAAACTTACCAAAATGGCGCTTTGTACAGAAAACTTTACCAGCTGTGGAAAGTGCTGCTGTGATAAGCGTGTAAATGTAAAGTTTAACACGTATAAAAGGTTATAATAGTTCGCAGTCCTCCATACTATAGCGCCCTCTATCGACTCTATTCCGAATTTCGGAGGTGTTCGCGAACGCAGCATCTTCGTGTGTCCAGTCTGCTCCGTGTGAATAGCCGTTAGCTGGCAGGGTAGTTGACGCTAAATAACAGCAGCGCAGGACAGACTCAAGGTGACGACACACTTTGTTTTCACTTTTCATAACGCATTTGTGAACGTGTAATTGTGTGTAAACTCCAGCCTGCAAAGGAATATTTAAATCATTTTCCAGTTGCACTGGAGACGCTTCAGATGTAACATTTGCTTTGCTAACTGACGTGTTTGGCGCATCAATATCAGACCGTTGTAAATCGGGGTAACCGTTTGTGTTTAGGTGAAGTTGTGGTGAGGAGTTTTATTTCTAAAACATGTCGAATTGAAATCGATCTTGTATGGCTGGGAAGTGAAATATTAGAAGCTGATATCCCATGCACAATGCTCGTCTTTGCTGAGCATGCTAACCAGTTTGTATGAATGAAGGAGAAAGACCTCATTGTTTTTGTATGTGTCCGTTAGCTCAGGTTAGCGCGTCCAACAGTCTACAATGCTTAAGCCCGGCATAGAGTAAAATACATAAAAGTCAAAACAACTGGTTAATTGTGAACAAACAGAGAGCATTCTCTTTCAATATTTATTTATTTATTTATCTTTGGTAAGCCAGGGCCTGCTAACGTTAGCCAAGCTAACTTGCAACCAACATAACACTGAAACTTAGGATTTAGCTATAACGGTATCAAAATGCATCATCAAACACCCTCTAATGTAAGCCATACGGCGAACAGGCATAGCATTGTGTTACGTTGCTGGTCAAACAGTGCCGACCCGTTGTGGCTTTGCCTTCATTAGACCCATTGGGGCAACCAGGACGCCAAGATTTTAACACCAGATCCTTTTTAATGTTCTGTTTTTGAAGTAGGGCCTACCTGGGTTGGACTGTTTCCCGCACATCGAATAGATGTTCAGTCGGTTTGAGATCTGGGGAATTTTGTGGGGGAAATCAACACTTGAAACCAATCCTGAAATACCTTTGTTTGTGACAGAGAGCATTAACCGGCAAAGAAAATCCATAGCCATCAAAGGAAAACTCTTTCTCCACAGATCGATCTGCAGCGATGCAACATCATACAGGACAAAATGCAATGCACTGTGTAACCAGACACCCTTTACTTCAGAAAGGCATTAACTTTCTCAGAAACTTGTTCTGCAGTAGTTCATCTGGACGTTCACTCTCTGTGTGGGTCAGTGGACATTAGTTACCCATGACCTTATTGTCAATTCACAGCTGTTCCTTCCTAGGACCACTTATAGACCACAACAGACCAATAACGCCACACAAAGGCTGCAGTTTTGAAGACGCTGAAGGTGATACAGTTCCTAAAATGCATCACCTTTTTTTTTCTGAATCTAATGAATTAATTTAGTCAATAACTTAACTCTGTGATTAATATATCTCATCCAGGTCCCAGATGAAAAGATATTATTCACTTTACCTGTCAGTAATCTTATACCTCATTGTTTTATACTCTACATGGTAAAAACAATTTACAAAGTAAACCAAAAGCTCAGCTGATTTAGATCTACAGCCACATTAGCAGCAGTAACGTCTCTCACACTGCCGTAGGTAAAACTTAGATTTCTCTTATTGAAGATACTCGAAGTTTGTTGAGGTTTGACAGAACTTGTATAAGCTTTGTTTGAGTGAACGTCAATTGTTGCATTTAAATCATCTAGGGTATAAAGTTTGGTTTGAGCCTTTTCTTTCCCCTAGGGTTTGCTCTCTGCTTTGGATCGTGACTTCAGCTGTTGAACAGATGGCATCGCCAGATTTCACTCACTGGTCCACAGTGAAGTCCACAGCTGACTCAGTGACTGTTTGTTTCTGCTTTTCATGGCTTCACAAAAAGCAGAAATCGTCACCCCTCCACCTCTGTGTTTGATAGTTGGTTTTAGGTTGTAGATTTTTAGATTGGTTTTCTCCAAACATGGTGTCAGGTTTTATGTCGAAACATCTAATTATTCATTGTTCATTGTTCAAGATGCTTTGTTGTTAATTCAGAATCCATATATGCTGCTGTGGCCTTTTTTTAAAATTATTATTATTAAGAAAAGGCAAACCTGTGTAGTCATTAACTTCACAGGTTTCAGTTTGCATATTTAATATTAGATTTAGATGGTTTCTTGGTTTCTACAGGTAATTGTGAGTTAAGTTGACGGGATGCCCATTTCATGAGATTCCTTGAGAGTTTCTTCTTGTGAACAATTTGTGTAGCTAAAAAACACAAACACGTGTGTTTATTTTTCCCCTCCTCCCCCCGATTGTGATCCAGATGGCAGAGAATGACGTTGATAGTGAACTTCTGGACTACGAGGAGGACGACGAGCCCCAGGGACTCCCAGAAAGCGGCACCCCTGCCAACAAGAAGGAGGTGAAAGGTTCCTATGTGTCCATCCACAGCTCGGGCTTCAGAGACTTCCTCCTCAAACCAGAGCTGCTCCGTGCCATTGTTGACTGCGGTTTTGAGCATCCTTCAGAAGGTAACTCGCATTCAGAACCTCATATAAAAGTTACCGAATAAATTAATTGTAAATATTGGTTATGATTTTGATTCATAAGGGCATTTCGATTGCAGCTATTTAGATCTTCATTTGATCTATATGATGTCTGAAGATCGTTCTTATTATTAATTATTTTCCATTTTTTTTAATTTGTAGTTCAACATGAGTGCATTCCTCAAGCCATCCTTGGCATGGATATCCTCTGCCAGGCAAAGTCTGGTATGGGAAAGACGGCTGTGTTTGTGTTGGCCACATTGCAGCAGATTGAACCTGTGGATGGCCAGGTGAGTCGATCATTAAGACGCTCTCAACCCTTGAAGCACATTTGTTTCCCAAGCTGGTGTTTCTGCTAATTGGTTTTTTAGATGATCAATATTTTAGTTGGCTTAAAAGTTAATTAAATTAAACGTTGGCCAAAAAGACAAATGTATTTTCATAGCACATTTCAGCAACAAGGCAGTTCAAAGTACTATACATGACAGAAAGGGCATAAAAACATAGAAAAGAAAAAAATAAAATAAAATGAAAGACTGGAGCGATGGGTGACGGTATGGGTGGACTGTTTGCTGCATGTTTTCCACTTTTCTCTCCAGTCCCATAATTATAATTCAATCCCCAAGAGCCTGAAAAAACTGGCTCTATATCTATGTCTAAACCTATGTCTATATCTAAGTTGTTGAAAAGTTTTGATGCAGTAAAAGGGGGAAAAAAATAAAACAAAATATTGAATTTTTATTACACTTTGATAAGAGTAAGTACATTTTGGGACTTGGAGATAAATAGTATTGCTTTTTTCTTCCAGCTCTAATTTCTCCAAAAAATAATAATCAATGTTGTTGTTAATTTCTGAAATATACAGAACCGATGGCTCTAACGCGACGATTCTCATTTTGTTTGTACCAGGTCTCTGTTCTTGTGATGTGCCACATACGAGAATTGGCCTTCCAGATTAGCAAAGAGTACGAGCGCTTCTCCAAGTACATGCCCAACGTCAAGGTGTCTGTGTTCTTTGGCGGCCTGGCCATCAAGAAGGACGAGGACGTCCTGAAGAAGAACTGCCCTCACATCGTTGTAGGAACTCCAGGCCGCACGCTGGCCCTCATTCGAAACAAGACTCTGAGCGTGAAGAACATCAAACACTTTGTGCTCGACGAGTGCGATAAGATGCTGGAGCAGCTGGGTGAGTTGGAGGACAGTCAACTGGACGCGAAACAAAGAAGACAAATGATACCGACGTGACGTGATCGTTCACGGTTTAGTTACTTGTGTGCATGAAGAATCTTAGAAAATGGCAATGTTAAATACTTTTTGGGTGTTTTTGTCCTTCAGACATGAGGCGTGATGTGCAGGAGATCTTCAGACTGACACCTCATGAGAAACAAGTTATGATGTTCAGCGCAACACTAAGCAAGGAGATCCGCCCCGTCTGCCGCAAGTTCATGCAGGATGTGAGTTTTTACAGATTCATGTTTGGATGAGGCAAGTTGGCATGATGAGGCAACCCTGGTAAAAATGTGTAGATCCTCTTAGCGGTCTTATTTTTACCTCATCCCATAGATCTACCGTAGGATTTAGGCGTGTTGGTTTGTTATTTATTTGCTTTGGTGATCAATATTATTATAAAATATAATAACCAACAGTTGTTGCACTCTAAACAATCTATTGCAATATGAATATCGCACACACTGATATTGTGATGATGATACATTTGCAATATATTCTGCTGCCCTAATAATAAACATGGTATTTTAACTTGCCAAAAAGTCAAAATCACTTGCATAAAACCTGTACCACAAAGGAAAATGTGCATAACTAGGACAAAGTGTACAAAAACAAAATTTGAACTACAATTTGTAGTTCTGTTTTTGTTTAGAAATGGCCAACAATAAAACAGTCTGAAAGTTGTTGATTTAAATTTAATGTTTGAGAATCTATGAAACAAATTTCCACAGAAAGTGAACCTCCTCAGCAGTTCTGGCTCAGGTAGCGGCCACATGGCTGCGCTGATGTGCAGGAGAACAGACACAGAGAGCAACCAGGAAGGGCTTTGAGCTTCTCTCTTTGTGCTTTACATTTCTAAAATAACTCATAAATCTGTCGATGCAGCTAATTTTACTCATTTGTTCCCTTCTTTCGCAGCCCATGGAAGTATTTGTGGACGACGAGACTAAACTGACACTGCATGGCTTACAGCAGTATTACTGCAAGCTGAAGGACAGCGAGAAGAACAGGAAGCTGTTTGACCTCCTCGATGTGCTCGAGTTCAACCAGGTACACCTGATGCCTCTTCCACCCCTCTTGATTTTACTTTTATCTTAATAAATGCTTAGAGCTTCACATTTTCCTGCGGCTCGTGACAGGTGGTGATCTTTGTGAAGTCTGTGAATCGTTGCGTTGCCCTGTCGCAGCTGCTGGTGGAGCAGAACTTCCCCGCCATAGCAATCCACCGGGGGATGGGACAGGAGGAGAGGTGGGAGCTGATTTCATCCAGAAGCAGAGGGTTGTCATGTGATGCATCGCTCACCTTCTATTGTTTGGGTGTTTTATGGAGATATACCAATCCAATGTTAATATCCATGTCCCAATATTGAAAAAAATTGCAGCTCGGGTATCGGTGAAAGAGTGCCTAATTCACAAATTCAGATCTATTTAGTCTAATTCTGTGCCTTCTGCTCTGAGTGACGTCATGCCTTATTATTTATTTTGCATTATATTTAGAATTCATAATTTAATTTAATTTATTTTTACATGTTTGACCAAACGGTCAAAACCTGTTGTTTCTGTCAGTTTCAGTGTACTATTTATTTTAAATTGGCTCTTGTACTCTCTAAAGTTGTGCTGTTTTCACATAAGATTTAAGCACACTTCAATCTTCTCAAGCTTGAGAAGATTTAAGTGTGCTGTGCTGCTGCAGAATTATCAAATACATTTTTAATTTAGTACATTTATCTCTGTTTTTAAAAAAAATGAAATGTTTTAATTTATTCCAGATATGTTTTCCTGCATCAGATCGGGATCTGCTGATGCTAACCCTCAGATATCTGCATCAGTATCGGCAGTGAAAAAAACGTATTATTGCATCCCTAGAATTCTGTTAAAAATTGTGATTATAAAATTCCTATCAGCTTTGCCTTGAACAATAAGTAGTTTTTCCTCACAGTGCTCGGATGTAAAGGAATCATTTTTTGAGGTTTCTGAAAGCTTTCCTGGCCGTCTCCAGGTTGTCCCGGTACCAGCAGTTTAAAGACTTCCAGAGGCGGATCCTGGTTGCCACTAACCTGTTCGGCCGAGGAATGGACATCGAGAGAGTCAACATAGTCTTCAACTACGACATGCCCGAGGACTCTGACACGTACCTCCACAGAGTAGGTTCAGATCTAAACGATTTGGTCTTTGGTGTGGTTTTAATTTGGGCGGATTGGTAAAAATGTGTTATTTATTACATTTTTCTTTACATCAGGTGGCCCGTGCAGGCAGGTTTGGAACCAAAGGCCTGGCCATCACCTTTGTTTCAGACGAGACTGACGCTAAGACCCTGAATGAAGTCCAGGATCGCTTCGAGGTCAACGTAGCTGAGCTGCCAGACGAGATCGACATCTCCTCCTACAGTAAGTTTCCATGTGGCAGAGCGTGGGTTAAAGGAGCTCCTCATCCAGTATCTAAGCACATGTGCTCTGATAATCAAAACCTTACATTTTATGTTCAAACATATTGCAGTGCTTTGAAAAAGTATTCACACTTTAAACGAGCTTGTTTCTAATTTTGTCACATTACAGCCACAAACTTTAATGTATATTTTTGGATTTTATGTGACAGTCCAACACAAAATACTGCATAACTGAGAAGTGGGAAGAAAATGATTTTGAAAATGAGTTTCACACTTATTTTACAAGTAAAACATCTGAAAGGTGGAATGCAGTTTCCCACCAGTGAAACAATCTGGCTGAATGAATTCAAAATCGAGTTTTTGCAGCACATAGATGGAGATGGAGGCAGCATCATGCTGGGGGAGATTAGGGATTGGTGAAGTTGTTGTAAAGTATTACTGTGGCGTCTAAACACAAATGCAGGCCATAATTTAATTTTAATTTCACTGAGTTTTGTGTTTTAACATGAGAAAGTGTGGAAAATTCAATGGATGCCAGTGTTACTGCAAAGCTCTCACACTTTCCAAGTCAGTAGCCTTTCACTGGAGGCAGCACTGGTGCTTAGTAAAGCAGTGATTGCTATTCAGACATTGGAATGTATGAATCTTTAGCAGTTAATTTGTTAAAAAGTCTGAATTATAAAGACATTAGACTTTTGTGTTGTAGCTTTTCATTTTCTAACGTCTCTGTTTCTGTCTTTGCAGTTGAACAGTCCAGATGAGTTTGCGGGCTGCAGCCAGTGAAGACTGTTTCTATGACTACTATTGTTGCTGTATTGTTGGCAGAAAGGAGGAAATGAAGAAAAATCCGTATTTGTTTAAATATAACCCTCCCAACATAAATGTAGTCAAGTTCAAAAGGCGTTTTTTTATTTTCAACATGTCTTTGCCGAGTGCTTGTTTTAATGTTTCCCTTGTTTAAACCATGTTTTCAAAAATATTGTTTTGGTTAAATAAATTTTTTGTAACTTACCTTTTTGGTGTTGAAGTCATCGTTAAATAATCACACATATATAAGTATTTTTAGAAGATACTGTTTTATGAGCAGATAAACTCGCCAGCAGAAGGCAGCACTATAGTTTGGGAAAAGAAGACAAGATAAATATATAAACAGAAAATAAATTTAATCAAACAGAAATGCAATTGTAATTGGATGAAATGGAACTTTATTCTGAACCAAATCTCTTTCTTCAGGTGAAAGAAATGTGGTTAGGATGTTCAAAACAACTCGGCAACCATCGTGAAAAAGAAAGTACTGGAAGAATAATCTCTATTGGCGCTGAAGCTAGTTTTAAATCACTGTCAACTACGAGAAAAACTCCTGCTGCAAAAGTCAATATGTCAACTTCAACTGAATTTTTAAGCCATACACATGGGCTGGAAAAGGAGACTACCTCCTAATTAACTTCACCTCAAACTGACAAGCTGAATATTTGCAAAATATCTCACAAAACTGGGTTGAATCAGATAAAACATGCTGAATGACCCTGAACTTAACCCGTCTCAGTTTATTTAAAGACATTTATGTTTGTGTTGAGTGTGAACTGACAGAAATAGACCAACTTTACTCTGTATCTTAGTTTAAAAGTATCCATCCAAATAGGAGTCTAGAGGAAAAGATATTTACGGCCGACTATTAAGAAAATAAAAGAAAAACTGCAGGAGTTTAATTTTATTCTTATAAAACAGCATATTTATCCTGACGTTATTATGACTATTTGTGTATGACTTTATCTTAATACGACTTCTCATAATTGTATTTTAAATGTTTTAGTGTGGGTCTAATACTCGTCGTATAATATAACTGATGTATTTGTGAATGAAATCTTATTTATTTATCTCACTCATTGTTCATTTCGTGCTGAATTCTTTGGAGTTGAGACATTTACTTATTTAACCTGACTTCAGGTTTTCAAGTAAACCAAGTCACTATGTGCACAGCAGCTGATGCCTGTTTTTTTTTTACAAATTTTTTCTTTCCACCTAATGCATGACATTGTAGATTTAAATACAAAACAGCCTGTTATTTTCCTTTGGTTGTCACTGAGTAGTCAGTGGGTTATAAGACGTCCAATGATACTAAAGATTCCCTTTCACTGGCGCTACATGACGGTCAGAAATGTCCATGCCAAGTAAAGTGCTTTGTTGCTTGTAGAGTTTCTCCTCTGGCCGATCGAAGCGTTTCATCTTCCATAAATTAAACCTGCAATCAGCGCGGAGTGCAGAATGGCTGGGGATTTCAGGGCTCTAATTTAGGTCCCTCGTCAGGCTTAAACAAGAACAGGCGAGTGTACAATCCACTCTGGTCGCACTAAACGATGTGGGTTGCTTTCAGGTAGTGACTAATAATCCTGGCAGTGCATCTTGCCTTTTGTCTTCTCCATTTTGGAGGCAGAAGCAGAGAAGCGGCTCCTTGTCTCGGAAGGTTCCTCCTCTGAGCTGATTTTCCAAACGACAATCCTCACATCCAGGCTAATCAATAAACTTGTGTGTGTCGCCGTACATCCAGTGCTGTGGAGGCAGCGCCGCTTCGTTGAGGTGGCCACAGTCACGGCTGCATTTACACGACTGGATGAACATGGTGGGCTTCCGGAAGCGCTCGCCGTCCGGGCAGACAAAGGTCACGGGCACGGTGCGCGTACGGCGCGGCGAGCAGCAGCGGCCGTTCGTGCACACGCCGCAGTAGTTCGGTCGGTACAGACGAACGCTTTGACATTCTCCGTAGGAAAGGCGGACGGGCTCTGGGGCTTTCTGCGTCGGGGAGCAGTGCTTACCTTTCTGTGGTTTGGATAGACAGAAAATAAAAATGTGTTATTAATAGTTAAGGTCTTCGCCTTAACTAAATGTACAATGGGCAGAGTTGTGCACTAACCAGTTAGATTCACTTGGATAGCATTTACTTTTAGGAGTATTTTTACTGCGCTGTGATGGTTTTCTCATACTTGAGTAAGACACCCTCCAAGTAACTTCACTGAATGAAGAACAAGCTTGTTTCAGCCAAAATTTCACCAGACACACACACCTGCAGTTTTTGTTAAAGTTTCATGAGTTTCATAGTGAAAGAATTTGATTTAGATTTCTTTTCTTTTGCCTGATTCTGATATTTATATCAATTTAATCTTTAAAATACCAAAGTTTCCACATATGTCAGAGCCTAAAACTACACCTGGGAAAAGGTCTGTGGGACCACCTGAAAAAGGTTGAGTACAAACGATATCCTCAGAGATTTGGCGAGGTAGAGGGCGCAATAAGACGGAATAATGACATTTAAACTATAATTATTAGTTTAACTGTGTTCACACTGGCTGATTGCAGATTTACTGTTTTCCTGTTTAGCTTAAATGTCCCATTTAATATAGAAAAATGTTTACATCAGAATAGACTGCCTTTCAAACAAGTTGTATTCACTTTTTATATCCACTGTATATGAAAAGCTTCTCTAAAATTTGTCTCTACACGCAGACATTTCTTATGACTTTTAGCATTAAGGCGTTTAACTCAGTCAAGCTGAGGAATCAACAAAGGATTAATATAGACAGATCATTTCCCTGAACTCTGAGTAAACAGACCGGACTCAGCTATGGACAGTTGCTTTGCAGGAATGCTGAGTATGATGGACTATATTTAAAAGTATCTGCCTGCTACCAAAGCACCAGTGAGTAAATCAGCACTACGCAGTTCACACTAGATCTAGTGCTACTGGGATTTTCCATGTTCCTAAACTAACAATAAATATTCAACCACAAATATTCGCTCAAGGTCGGAAAATCAAGCTTTTTCTTTCATCCTGCCCATTTTTCAAATTTTCTTTATCCGGTCTTGAGTAGAAAGAGACTTTGTTTTTGTAACCCGGTCGTTAAGCACACAGATAAGGGGAGAAAAAAAATGATTTATTGATAAGTGTTATCAGAGCTACAGGGTTAGACTTTGTGTGATAAATAAGTACAGTTTCTTCCAAAGATATTCATACCCTTTGAACTTTACACTGTTTTGACCTGTTACAACACGAGACTTTTATGTTTTTATAGGGATTTTTAAGTGAAAGATAAACACAAAGTAGTGCATAATGATTAACTGGAAGGAAAATAATACCAGTTGAATTTTTAGTTGATAATTCTCTGAATTATGGAGAGAATCGGTGAACATTGATTTACAAATCTGGACTTTAGACAATGTTAACACGTGTACTGCGTCCACTACGGTACTCGAGGCAAACTGGAAGCAACATTTGTTGTTGCTTGTTTTAAGGTTTCTTCTTCTTCTTGCCACTGTTGAATTCTTGACTTGGTCTTAATGATGCTGTTGATTCACTAATGTTTTCTCACCTTCACAGAGGAACCTGATTCATACTGAGATTAAATTACACACATGTACACTCAGTTTGTTGGCTAAGTAACTTCTGACAGCAGTTTATTTAGAGGTATCATAAGAATTAAATTGCACAACATATTTTTCTGATATTTATTTGCAAACTCTGAACTCAAACTAAATATTTAAAGCTCTCTTTTCTATTCCTTCCTCTTTACACTTCATGTTCTGTTTTTCATCTGTGTTTATAAGGAGGCCAAATGTGGAAAAGTTCAGTGTATGACTATGACACTATTGTCCTGATGGACCTGACGTCTCCTCCCGTTTGGGTGCAATAGGAGCTAAATGTTCCCATGAGTTGGTAGATAGCCAATGAACAACTAATAAAATATCTCCAAACAAGGCTTGCTTTCCTCAACTGAAGCTCTTTTAAACAGATTTTTTTTAAATGAGTAAAGTTTTCCAAGGAAAAAAACCGTATAAAGTGCATTCAGTGTTCATGAGCCATTTGCTTTCTCTGAATTGCCTAAACTGCTGTTGACGTCAAAGATATTTTGCTGTTGAGAGCGCTCACTTGCTCATGTTTCTGCAAATACTTTATGATAAAGATAGTTTGTAGCACAAACTATGATTAAATTTCAAACCCAAAAGATTTGACCTATGTTAGTATGAATTTAGTCATGCAGTTTGTCAACTCTGAACTCAACTATCAGCTTATTGATGTAACTTATTTCCATTATAAGCTAATTTTCAGTATTTGACCGAACGGCATCAGACCCACCTTGGCTGGGACGGTCAGACTGCGGCACGGCCGTATGGTGCAGATTCTCGTCTCCTTCTCCAGTTTGCACTGCAGGTTCTCGTTGGTGATGCGAGAGGAGATGCCCATGCCGCAGCTTCGTGAGCACTGGGACCACTCAGTGGTTTGGACTGGACATTTTTTCTCCTTCATGGCGCCCCACACTGAAGAATGAGGATGAATGTAAGAGACAAAAAAGATTATGAGAGGTTCCTGATCATTTCCTGTAGCTTTCCCTAAACACTGAATGTAAATCTTTTCTGTTACCAGGCATGTGTTTGTAGCCCTGTCGGTTTTCCCAGCCGTTTGTCTTGACATGTGTGATGCCGTCATCCAGGATCACCTCATTCTGAGCCCCTTGAGTGACTGCATGGTACCGAGGTCTGGGCAGATGCTGTTGTAAAGGAGGGATCTGTAAACAAGAGACAAGACACGTGGGCCACTTATGTTACGATCAGTGATGAGCAGTAACGCGTTACTGTAATTCGATTACGTTTTTCAAGTAACGAGTAAAGTGAGAGATTACAATTGCAAAAAAGGTGATCATTGTTGCTTCTGTGCAAGCAGACTGAGGAAACACCTAGCAAGCTGCAGAGACCGGCAGATCTGCCGCTACATCTAATTCCACCAGACAAACCTCTGATATTCCCTCTACAACAGAGTATTAGGACCATACTAAAAAAAGAAGAAATAAAAAAGTTAAATTACGAGAATAAAATTGAAAAGTATGAGAATAAAGTCATAATATTACCACTTTATTCTCCTTTTATCTTTGCTTTATTTTTGTACAACTTTATTCTGGTAATATTATGACTATTCTGGTAATTTTATTACTTTATTCTCGCAATTTTATTTTTTAAAATGTTCTTATTGTAGGGTTAGTACTCTACCCCCAGAAAATGGTTAATACTAATTCATTATTAGTCCTCTCTGCACTTCACCAGCTGTTAAAAGATGTAAATGTTATTAATTCGGAGTACAGCCAGGAGAGACTGATTTAATTTATCTTATCTTATCACTGTATTTCGAAAGGGTTGCAAACACAAAAATAATTGTATTTTATATGGTGGAATATAAAGAAATACTGTTTAACAGAAGAAATATTTTATTTTCTTAAAATATATAGTGGAATATGCAGAGAACAGATTTAAATATCCAATAGAATAGTTTAAATATTGCTGCATTTCATTCAGGTTAAACAAGTGAAACAAAAGTTTCTAAAATAGATGTTTTCATTTGATTAAATGTACATGATGGACTATGCAGAAAAACTAGTCTGAAAGGTGTATTGCTTTGCAGCATATTCAGGTCGTGCATTGTTTTATTCAAAAGTAATGAAGTAATTATTAAAGTAACTAATTACTTTTGAAAATAATTAATCAGTAAAGCAACTGGATTACTTCGTTGGAGAAGTAATCAGCAATTAGTAACTAATTACTGTTTCCAAATAACCTGACTAACACCGGTTGTGATTGTGTCTGTGTTTAGTTTGTTTTGACACAAACACACAAGCACACAAGCACACACACATGCACGCACGTACGCAAGCACGCACCTGGTGCTTAGGTGGAAGAAGCCAGGTGTCCTTGTTGCAGTCCACACTGAAGCAGCACCGTCCCGGGATCCGGACCAGTCGAGGGAAGGGGCAGGATGGTGAGGCAGCAGGCAGCTTGTTGCTGCAGAGCGACGTGCAGCCGACAGCTCCATCTATGCAGGAACACTGGTGCTTGCAGCCTGCATGGAAGATCTCTCCATTCTGGTAGATCCTGTTATTGTACTCGCATGTACGTCCCTCTGATTTTGCTGCAACACGATCATTAAAGAAAGAAAAACATTAAGTCATAACACTACAATTAAAAGCATGAGTAGAAATGATAATTTTGGTAATGATCTAAAACAGAAAAAGCTGTTTTTTAGTCTGATTTAATGTTACGTTTAATGATCTGTAGGTATCTGGTTTAATCTGTATTTATTCAGCACTTTTTCACCTATTTTGAAATGCTTTACAAGACTGACTTGGGTAGCGATTGTATACTGCATGCTACACATGGAAAACAGATACCAAAACAAAAATTACTTCAAAATCTATTGAATAATGCCAATGAAGCAAAGCTGTCATCGAACAGGGCTAGGAAAAATATCGATGTCTACAAACTCAAAACAACTTCAGTCTCAAATTCCACTCATTGTTATCTGCGGTTATTGACGAGGAAATGTTGAAAAGGTTTATAAAGTTCTCGTACAGGTGAGCGTGGTTTCCCAAAAGACTGTGCCAGATTAAACAACAACTCACAAGAATATGGCAGGTTTGCTTCAAGTTTGGATCTTGAAGGCAATTTTACACTGCTTTTCCTTTGCTGCTTGTCAAAGACTTTCTTTTTTTACTTTCAGTATTCCTGAGAGACAGCACTGTCCTATGATGGCCCTCCCACGTGTGCAGATGATTGCACAACAAGCAATAATCAATAACAACCCACCACGACTTTGATACAGAAGTAGTTCAAACACACCTGAATCAAATGAAGGCTCATTAACAATAAATCATATTTCTTGATGACACATGATTAATTTCAATAGATAATACATCTGACAGAATGAACCACAACTAACTTTGTGGTTCAGTTAGATTATTAACTGAACCACAAAGCATTCTGGGAGATGTAGGCAGAGGAAAGATTTTAGTCGCTCAACCTCCAGTTAAGCCAGGTTGGTGGAATCAACTAACTCACTCAGTCTTTGGTTACCTAGCAACTCACTCACTCTTTGGTTACCTAGCAACAACCTGTTGAGTAAATTAAGCAACTGCAGTTAAAGATTTCCCCACTGTGTCTCATTAAAAATAAACAGAAATGGTGTGGAGTAAAAGCTATGGATAAAAGAGGAAAGGTCACCCTACCAATTTGGCATTATTTCAGATATTATTGATATCAAGTGATGTGAAGTGCTTATATAGTGATACATTTTTCAGCCTTAACCCAGATAAACAATGACCTTGTTGTAATACAACAAGGCTGCCTGTGGGCAACATTTGTTTAATCAAAAGAAAATTGCCCTCATCAAGACAACCTACTAACCTTTCACCTTAACAGTGAACAGAATTACACAGAGTACTTGCTGAGAAGTAAAAATAGGAAAAAAAGGAAGTGGCAGACTCCTTGTCACCAAGAAGCAGCTATTTATAGCTCTCAGGGAAGCACAGGCCTGGTACAGATGGAAAGCGTAATATTATCCCTGAAACCCCCATCACGGCTATAAACCATTTACTACTTATAAAATGAGTAAGGCTACATGCTGCTTCACTGCTGCACACCACTTTCACTTTGATTCTCATTGCGGGTTGTTAAAAATTGACCTGACATGACCAGGAGCGTAAAGGAGGTTTAAATCACAGTAGAGCCATTTTCCAAGTGGGACTTCCTGCTTCCTCCCTCACCTCGACAGACGCCCCAGGCCACTGTCACGTCGTTGCCATAATTGCACTCCAGCCCTTTGTGGTGGTCGCAGGGCTTCATGTGGCTGCAGTCTTCGTTAAGCTGTGCGGCGCACACCTTGCAGCAGCCGCAGCTGTCTGGCACGGCGCTCACGCCTGGAGGGCAAGCAGGGGGCTGCACAGGGCATTCACACACAGCTGGGCAGCTAGCAGACACCTGGAGGGATCAACACGTCAAACAAAACCCACAACATGTTAATGCATGCTCAGGTTTAGGAAAACAAGCAGCTAACATGTACAAATACGCCTCATGCTTCTCTAGCATTATTTATTGTTGACCTCTCAGGCCAGTGGTCAATATTACTACTTTAACAAAGGGCAGAAACCAGTTATCATGTCAGTTAATTGAATATTCTATTGAAAATAGTTATGATTACTTAATTAATCGGATATAAACATTGACAGTCTGCAGCTTTCTCATTTAACCATGTAAGCCTTTTTAATACAATATTAGAAATACAAATGAGCAAATAATAACAACATACTACTGGTACTTTAATGTCATTCTCTGTGGAAATTCAATGCAGAAAAAAATTAAAACTGATAAAAACCTGCATTTGTTATTATATCAATATTTAAAACTTTAGCTGGTTCTTTTTGTTTTTTAGCTAAATCTATTAAAAGTCATTGTGGAAGGTTCAGAGAGCCACTTTCGGCTGCAGACCCGACATTTTCATGTTCAGATGGTTGATTGAGCAGCGCTCTGATGGATGTTCAAAGCTTAAAGTATTTTTAATAACCTAACCCGGCTTTAACATTTGTTCCTTAACCTTCATGATGCTGTTTGCTCTCTATTGTTCCTTAACAAACCTCTAAGACCTTCATAAAACAGCTGGACTTTAAATTACACACAGGTGCACTGTTTCCACTGAATATGTAGTTTCAGAAGGCAATTAATTTCATTAGATTTAATTAATGGGTGTCAACATGAAAGGGACTAAATATAAATGCACAGCAGATTTTTCAGATTTTTAAGTTGTAAAAAAAACGTGAATTCTTTCCTTTCACTTCACAAGTCATGATCATATAAAAGCACCATTAAGTTTATTATAAGGTGGCAAAATGTGAAAAAGTTTGTACTTTTGCACTGTCTCCCCTCACATCAGCTCTTGTTTACTGATAAAATCTTGTTCCCTGTGCAACAAGCTGTCATCCAGCCATTTCTCTGCATGTTGATAACCTCATAGCAAAGAGATACTTTGTGTTGGTTGGTCAAATAAAATCCCATTAAAAAGTTGAACCATGACAAAATCTAATAAAAGTTCAAGAGGCGTTGAAACTTTAACAAGGCACTTTTAGGCTTATTAAACCTCAATTAAATGGTTAAACAATATTCACTGGTTACATTTCTGATGTCACTAAGCCGCCTGCCTGCACCCACTTAGCATTGCTTAGTTAATGTTTGTGGTTTTTTATAGTTCTTACAAATTTTCTTCTTTTAAAACAACCTGCTGCTCTGGAGCTGAAGTGTCTTTGGATCTTCCACAACTCATGACTAACTTTGGTTAAAAATTATAAAGAATGAAAAGTTTTTAAATATAGATATCATAAGAAATATAGTTATTTTTAACAGTTTCTCTTTTTTCAATGGAATAATTAATTTTCACAACTAAACAATTAAATTAAAACTCAAAGAGAAATTACTCAAAGTACCAGCAATATTTTTCAGATTTTTTTGTTTGTTTGTTTGGCTGGAAGCTGTATTTTTTTTTTAAATATAACTTTCCACAAGTATAATTTTTTGAGAAAATGCATCCATCCTCTTTTTTTAAAATGTTATTTACAAAAGTGTTATGTTTTCCTTTATAAAGACTAAAAATAATAAAATTAAATTAAATAGTGTTTCTTTTAAAAAGACAATGAATTTGTTTTTAATGTGCTACCCAAAGGTCTCCATCTGGCCACTCCATATATTTTTTCTGGTGGAAAAGAAAAACGTTATGTGCATTAAGCATGTTCACCACAAAATTTAGTGTGGTCATAATGTATATTTTTGCTTAAATCAATGTATAAAACAGCATAATTCTAATGATTTGGTAATTAGTAGTAACTGTTGCTTTTCTGTTTTCTGTTATCAAACTTAGTTTAGATTTTTGTGCAAATACAGATGCATTAAAACTGCTATTTAGTTTCTTAAGTCAACACATCGAAATCAACTTCACATATATTTTATTTTATTTATTTTTGCAGAATGGGGTGGCAGAATGGTGCCCCAATGCCCAGGGTGACAATTCCTGGAAGACTCGCCCCTGAATGCGCTCGATAAAGTCCCATGCAGACAATTAACTTGACTCATGGTTTAAACGCAGGAGCCAACATGTTTCCATTTGTAAAAACCTGGAACATGAGTCGGCACCGTTATTACTAGAAATGACTAACTTATCTTCTTGTACATTTTAGAACAACAGAAAAATTACCAAAATCATACCAACACAAGAAAAGTCTATTTCACCCAAGAATGTTTCTGTTAACACCACTGACAACAAACTGCACGCAATTATGTATTTGTATTTACAGTAAGCTCATATAAATCCGCTATCGAGCTGAATGATAAACATCTTACCTGTGTCATGGCGACTGCTGTTATTAGAGTCACGTAGGTCAGAAACGTCATTATTAGTTTGGAAAACGTCTTAAAATAGAGATACACGTGAAATAAAAACAACCTCCGGTATATTATAACTTCTTTCTCTCCGTGCGTTTTCTTTTCTCCTGGCCGTCAACCTCCCGTTTTATACTGACAGTGGGCGTGGTTTCCCCCACGCGGCTCGCTTTCTGATAGGTCGGTGGGCGGGGCTTGTGATCAATGCAGCCATTCATGAAACCTCCAGAGCTGCTAGGTATTTTCTTCATGAGTTAAAAATTAAAACGTAGGTCGCTTTCAAGTCACATTCCTGCTTATGCGGCCTCCACCCTTCAGAGTAAATATACTCATTCTGCAAGGCCAGACAAGGTAACATTAAGGAGGACCTCCACCTCTGAGAGGGGAGAGCAAGGAGGAGAACATCTGCTCCGTTTTCCCTTGACAAATTTCATGCCAGAGCAGAAAGCTTAAGTGGAGTGTATTCAATAATAGCAGCAGTGAGGATACTCTTTGTGCTCTGCATGGTGAGAGAAAACGCGTTCCCATAGTTTTTTTTTTTTTTTAATTGCTTTGCTTGAATGTTTCATCTGGATTTTTGCTGGGCCGACTGTTTCTGACCATTATTTCTCACCACATCATGCTGACTAGGGAATAATACATTTAAGATGACTTGGAAAGAATGGTGTAGCTGGGAAACAGGTTTATTGTTGCAGGAGCAGAACATATGTTGGCCTCCTCCCTCTCCTCTCCCCCTTTGCCTTATTCAAACCGCAGGTTTCCAGCCACACCTGCCCCAACACAGAGACCCCTTTTTGATGAAAGAAATGTGATATGCAGAGGTTTTCAAAGCTAGTGTTCTGTTCTATGTATTATTACTTTGACCTTTTCCCAGCACATAACGTAAAAAACCTATATAATTTCAGGTTTGGATAAAATTAGTTAACTTTGAGCAACAGTAGCTTCTTTAGATGCTATGCAGCTTTTGGTTCATGTGCAAATCATATTTTACATAGTACCCGTTTGTTACTTAGTTTATTTTCTTTAGAAATGAGCTATTTCTTAGTACATGAAATTAGAAGACAGTGACTATAAGCAATAGTATATGTGGAACATTTATTTTTGAAATTATGCAGAGCCTTCCAGACGTTTTCATGTCCTTACATTGTCACAAAGTTAATTCCTTTGGCATTTTATTTGGTAGGCCAGCAAGTAAGTCAGGGAGCATCTGACTGAAAGAAATATGGTAAATAACAGTTTTAAAAGATGTAAGGTGTGCTTATATTCACCTCCCTTAACTTTGATACTCTGAAATAAAAACCAGTGCAGACATTTGCCCTCAATAGTGAACTGATTAATAAAATCCATTTGAGATTAATCTATCAGAGGTTTGTTAAAGAGCAATAGTAAACAAACAGAATTATGAAACAGATAATTTAGGGGGAAATATATTAAAAAGAGAAAAGTGCTCTTTTTAATATATTTCTTAATATCTTAATAGCACAATTTGCACATTTTAATGCAAAAAAGGCAGTCTCGTCAAAAGCTCTGTGTTTTATCTCTCCACAGACCCCTAACAAAGTAAAATTAGACGCACAGACACCCTGCTCCAACAGTGATGTGAAATTAATGTGTGCTAATGTTGAGAAAAACAAATGATCTCTAGACAGAAATGAGCATTTTTCTTGGGATAGTTGTAGATCTAATTTAAACCATAATAAGTGACCTCAGGAGAGACGTCAATCTATTTAAGAAGGAATTTAAGTGGACTACAAAACAGTCCACTTTTATAACCTTTGAGTAGCAAAGCGTGTAAAACAATATACTAATGGTTACATCTACTGCTTCAATTGAAGTAAAGTTGTTTGTTGCTTGGCATGGCATTGTTTGGTGCTTATTAACGAGACATAACGTCAGACTTTGGCCATTTTTAAAGTATAAATTAACACAATCTCTGGGATTGTTGTCTGTTATCACCTGACTGCTGTCTGACAGAAACACACTGTTCTTAGCTCGTCTAAGTAGCCAGTAATTAGTTTGGTAACCGAGCACAGCAACTATTAAAATAATCCCACAACAACACTGAGATGGGTTTGATGTCATTCCCAGGTCCTGGTTTTGAATTTAGAGGCTAAACAGAAAGAGCCACCAACATTTATTCCTGGTTCTGTCTTCTTGAATTTATACTAAAAGTTTCTCTAAAACTCTCCACTGCAGCTATTTTTGAGTAGTTTCTGTGTCTAAGCTAAGACAGTTGTAGTAGAACC
Source organism: Poecilia formosa (assembly GCF_000485575.1). Classification (NCBI taxonomy): domain Eukaryota; kingdom Metazoa; phylum Chordata; class Actinopteri; order Cyprinodontiformes; family Poeciliidae; genus Poecilia; species Poecilia formosa. The sequence goes on from NW_006800181.1 coordinate 179,280, forward strand.
ACCCATATTTTAGTAGCTTTTGCTTATTTGCAGTGTATGATTAATTTTGTAATTCTCTTGTTAATAGTCAGTGCACAAAGTACCACCAAGTTATTATTGGTGAGATATTTTATTACCAGAGATCCAGCAACGGTATTCGTCTAAAAATGCTGAAGCAAAGTGGAGAAACCAAGAGTTTACTGCATGCTTAAACTCTTTAGCCAACAGGAAGAGCTGTAACAGAATATATTGGATGTGTTTAAACACTGAAATGCAATACACTGAGTGGGAATACAAAATAATATCAACAGATGACAGAGTTTGATCCTCATCCCATGTGGCTCCCAGATACAAAGCAGGATGCAACACGATCCATAAGAAAACACAGAAAGGCAGTTTCTGACAGGGGCTTGATGTGGGAAAACAGGAAATGACCAAATGAAAGAGCAGAGGGAATGTTAAGAAAGGCTGGTGAGAAACAGAAGGATGAAGCCAGGATTGAGGTGTGGTGGTCTTAGCAGGTGTTTCTTGGTCAGAGAGTTTGTTTTTTCAGAAGGAGGAGTGTGTGAGTTCCCTGCTGACTGGTCCGATGCACCAGTACAGGGTTTCTGGCAGTCTGGATCCACGGTTTTATAAAAACACAACACTCCTACATGAACATTTTAAAACTCTCAGGAAGTAGATGCAGAAATGCATGTCAAGTAGCTGCAAAATAACATTTGACTAGGATTAAAGAAAATGAATACAAATCAGGATTGAAGGGAAAAAAGACAAACATTAAAAAATGGAAGTTACTGCAAACTTGCATTGCCATGTAAGACTTTTATTATAGTGAGACGAGGCATGTTACAATTCCTGCAGTTTGCGAGCAATTTCTCTCAGCTAGGTCTTTAAGGAGCAGCAGCCAGAAAAAGGAGATTATTGTTTCACCGGTCTCTTTTCTTTACAGCAATTAGTCAGCAAACGGGCAGAAAGAGGGAAAGGGGGAATATAAGGACAGCTCAGAAGGTTTGAGTATTAAACATTCAGTGTTGCAAAGATAAGAATATTACAAAAAGGTTGCAGCAACCTGGTGCCAAGGAAGTTGAACTGAAGGAAGAAATGTGGAAGGAAAAGGTTAAGCAGAAACAGAAACAACATCTTTTAGAGGATTATCAATAAAAATCCAATCTGTATCTAATCTTTACCAATAAAATAATAACCTGATGAGCGTTAATATCTGGTGATGCTCTCCAGTTAATCTGAGTGATCTTATAGAGACAAATGGGCCAAAAGATCGTTCTCTAGATGTGCAAAAAACACAAATTTTATCAGGTTTATTGGTCTGCAAATATCTTTCTACACTTGAAATAAAATAAAAAAAACAACCTGCAAGTAACTTTTCAGCAAAATATAAGAGCTTATTTTAAATCAATTATTCCTTAATACTGATGGAAAAATACTAGTTCAGATTATTTCACTTATAACAGGGAAAAAAAGTCATTTATTCCAGTGGAATAAATACTTTTTAAAATCAATATTGAAGAATTGTTGATTTAAACAAGCTCTGTTTTATAAAACGCTGATGATTTCTAAATACCGTAATTTTTGAGGTGTCATCTTCTGAGGCTCATGGCAAATTCTGGTTGGTTCTAACTTCTGGTCTCTCCCATAAAACCCCAATAAAAAAAAATCACAGATCTCTCTGGGTGTAATGTGACAAACTGTTGAAAGCTGCAGTGGTATGAATACTTTTGCAAGGAACCATGATCATTTGTGTGAATGGAGAAAATAAGCTGGAGAGAAATCTGAGACTGCTCCTGATGTGAGTGAAAGCTTGGGGTGGGGCCACGTCTGCGTTCACACCTTACATTCATCCTACAGCATAAAGCATAATGAGATATGTGTGAGATCTGGCATTGATGTATGGATCCTGAGGTAATGAGCTGTGCAGTTTGAAGCTCAGTGTTACGTTTCACTAGAAACCAGGGAGCTTTCTGGAGAGGAAGCCAACAACTCCTGAAAAGCAACTTCTGCTGGAAGTCACAGATGAATGTGATCAGTAAAGCATGAAACTCTTTTGTGTACGGTGCCTGAAAGCACAATGCTTTGTCCAAGACCGACTGTGGAACTGCTTCGGACACTTTTTAACCCCCCCCCACCCCCTCCAAAACATGTCATCATGCAAGACTTCCACCAGATGGAGCCAAACTCTTTAATAATCAATGGGAGGATTTGATCCAGCGGTTAGAATTAAGCATTGAGGAATAAATAAGTTCATTCAATATGCTGCTCAGTGCGTCTTGAATCTTTTCTCGTTTTGTCACATTACAACCAAAAACCTCAAAATTTGTGTTAAACCACAGATTTTTGCACCTGCTCAACTATAAACTTGCAATATTTTAAATTAAGCAAAGGGGACGTATATTGTAGATCCAATATTTGAAAAGAGTTTTGCCTCAGTAAAAGATAAGCTTTCAGTTCTCAAATGTTTTTGGCTCAATTGACAGGATTTGAGTCACTCCTTATTTGAAAACAGTAGACGATTTGAATAAATTAATTTATTAATTTATGCATATTTGGGTGCATCAAAGACTTCTTTTGAACAAACAAACAAACAAAAAATCACTCCATAGATACGGTTCTATTTACTGTGACATAAAAAACAAAACAAAACAGGGTTATTAAAAAATGAAAACTCTGGTCTGTAATTAATTTTTTGTTGCAAAAAGTTTGTAATTATTTTCAGTAATTTTGTTCTAATTAAAAATAAAAAGTTTCCATTTAGAACAATGGCCTGTGGTGAGAAATAATAGATTGCATGTTGTTTTAGAAATAAAAATGTTATAAGTGTGAAAAACTTCTGTGTTCTGCCCCTTTTTTTTCTGATTTTCATTTGCAAAAACTGTTGCAGATTCAGTTCTACTTCTCCTCTATTTCAGATTGTTGTAATGTAACAAAATGACAATGTGAGCACATTTATAATGCACAGTAAAATCAGATCAGAGTTGATTTGACGAGGCAGAGAAAGTAAAAAGATGCCGATATGTTTCTTCTTTCTTTTATTCTCCCTCATCTTTAATCAAACACTTGGGGGACAAATAGCTTTGTCTCCATCCGCTCTGTCTCTGTCACTCTCGCTGTTCTTTATTTCCTTTTATTAAACTGCTCTCCCTGTCCCTCTCTTTCTTCCTCTCTCTTTCTCTCTCCTTCGCTCCCATAAACCTCTCCACACTGTGACAACAGAGCACAGTGGCATTGGATCTGGCTTTATTCAGAGCACGCGCCTGTCTCCCATCACCCGTGGTCTCCTGATTAGACCAAACCCCCCCCCACCCCACACACACACACACACACACACCACCACTCAGCAGTCACTAGGACTCGCAGCAGCCAGCTGACAGCCATGGAAGCAGCTTTTCCCAGGTAGAGCTGCTCCTCTACCTGGAGACGTGTAAGCCCAATTATCCCACTTGTCCTGGAGGTGGGGATTACCCGCCGGGTTGCTTCGAGATGCTTAATTTTCCGTTAAGACGGATGGGTTTTAAAAACACAAATATAGTTGCCTCCACCATTAGTTCCCGCAGGAATTCATGCTGTTTACGTCAAATACACTCTAAATGAGCTGGTGGGAGTAATAAAAATAGCAAAAATGGTTTCATTGTTATCCTTAATGCCAGAAAATGGTTCTAAACTTCCTATTTTTCATCAGTTTGATCCGTATAGATTTGCAACACCTGATTTCAGATATTTAATTATGGAAAATATAAAAAGCAAGTCACATTTTTGTTCAATTTCACAATTACATTGTACTTTATGTTGCTCAGTCACATGAAAAAAAAGGATGAAGTTTTCTGTTGTAATGTTACACATTTTGAAAGATGCTTTCGGGATTTAAACACTTTTGAAAGGGACTAAAGTTTCTTAGTTTTTGTTTGTGTTTTAAAGCAGCTGATTGGTTTTAGGAAACAAATCAACCAGATTTGGAAAAAGCAGCAAAGACCCTGAATACTGAATACTCTAAGACATTTCATAAACAGAGGCTAGGAAATGATGGGATGACTATATTTTATGTTTCCTTTTACATTAATGATTTTAAATCCCCAAAGCTTAACCAAAGAGAAGCTAAAAAGTGCAGCTGGACTCGAAACGTCATTTCCAGACTTCCTTCCTCTCCTGAATGCTCTTGTGGATGCTGGAAACTTTGATGTCAGTTTAGGCAGGTGTAAGACGTAGCTTTGTCGAAGGTTTTATTTATCTTTTTTTTTTTAACTTATTATCAATTTAAGTAATTAAATTAAGGTGGTTCAATTATTTTCTTTTTTAAGTGCATGAACCAATTGACTAAATTACTTGAGTAACATTTAGGTAAAAATGTACTTTTTACTTTTATTTGAGCAAGTTCTTTACTCAAACTATTGCTGCTCTTACTTGAGTAAAATTTCTGGATGCTTTACCCATCGTGAGGAAAGCCTATAAAACCTAAAGTAAGACTTCTTACTTCAGTAAAATTTTATTAGTTTCATGTCAGGTCAAAAAACATTAATTTTACTGCCAGTCAGAATAAACAGTTAATTTAGAAGAAGACAGTCAGGGGTACAGGTCATTTTAAACTTGGCTGAATGTGGAATTAACTCTAGATTTGCAATATTACTGTTAATATTTGAAGGAAGTGATAATAACTCCACTGTAATAAACATTAGATCACCACAAGACTTCTGTGCAGAAGATGATGCTGTCTCTGTTGGAGACATTTACAAGGAGACCAACAACTGCGGCATATTAAACTGTTTATGTGTATCTGCCAGATTCCTGTCTGCTGAGCATCAATCACTTCACAGCCAGCATGCAGATCATCACAGCTCTTCTTCTGGATTATTCTGTTAGTTTTACGTCACATGTACCAGGATGTAAACTTTCCAAAAAGTACTTTTCTGTTGTCGGTGAAAAGAAAAACGGTTTTGGGGATCATCAAAGTGTATTTTCTTCTTTTGCCAAGGTGAGATGTTTGGTTGTGTTCTCCCATTCAGGCCATTATTTGCCTTTAATCTCTTAATCTTATTGTCAAATTAACATTGAATTTGATAAAGTCAAGCGCAGCCAGCAGAGGTTTAGAAGTTTTTCTGTTATTATGTGACCTCCTGGATGGGAAAGTGTTCAGTTTGCCTGCAGATCCCGGGACATTTCAGATCCGTTCCATGTTTCCTCCATTTGTGGATAAAAACTTCATTGTGGATCTTCATGTTGTGAGATTCTATAATTTCACGTCTGGTGAAAGCAATTCAAAAAATGCAGTTTATGAGTTAATTCCTGTTTCACCAAGGAAGGTAATAAAGCTTTTCTATTTTCTATTTTTCAGATTGAGTTGTAATATTGCTAATAATCTAAAACATGCTAGTGTGATCAATGGAAGTATTTCACAAAGAATCGCAAAAGCAGCACAAGTGGAACTAAGAAAATCTCTATAAACAGGTCAGCAAAGCGTAAAAGTAAAAGAAGCTGTGGTGAGAATGACCTTCAAAACTTCTAAATGTTCATGAGTGCAGCCCAGGAATACGTGCTTTAGTCTTTGTGTAGTTTACAGAGAAAAGCCAAGGTAGAGAAGCCTATTTGGAGAGATAAAAGTGGCGTTATAGAAAGGGTGAGTAAAAAAAAACAAAACAACAACAACAACAAAAAAACCCTGGATCACCTTCAGAGCAGCGTTGAATCTTTTTTAGAAAAGAATAGCATTAAAGGGCAGACCGGGGAAATTCAGCAAGAAGGACATCAATAAAAGCGGAAACCAAAGAACTAAATGTAAACCTGAAGACTCTGCAAAGTGCACAGCAGCATGTCTGCCCCATAAAAGCCAACCTTTATAGAGTTGAGGACAGAGCAGAAAAACCTCAGAAAGCGTGGCTGCAGTTCACGAGACAGCAGGGAGAACGGGAACCTCCGCTTACATTTGTAAGATCTTGTGATGAACGTAAACTATAACAGACAACTATGAGTATGACTTGTGTTGTGAAATCTTTTACTAAATTTGTGTGCCTGCAGTTATGAACCCTGAATTCAGAAATAATCTCTTCAATAAGCCCACAAGAAATCCCTCACATACTCTAGAAACATATTTTTACAGCTTCTTTGTTTTCATGTTTCATTTGGTGCTTTTGACTGCTTTCCGTTTGAAAACCTGACAGATGTTAATACTCAAAGAAATCATTCTGTTTGTTGTTTCTGTTGTGAGAATGTGAAGACAAAAAAAAAAGAAATGTTGGAAAGCAAGAATATTGTATTACTAAATGGAAACAGGGACCTGCTCTAGTCTCTTAGCATCAACCTCAAAGTCCAGTGGCTGCAAGGACAAAACGCAGCCTTGTTTTAATAACACAGGAAGACCCTCCATTTTTAGCCTTTAAAGGAATAGCTTAGCAGTAAACTACGCCTATAACATTTCAGTTGATTAAAATCAAAACAAAATGGAGGGTAACAGAGCAACAATGAGATTCAGAGAAACCGATCAAGAAAATAAACCCTTAAACTCAAATTAAAAATCCTGGGAAATCAAGGGATGCAATGTGTAAAACTCTGAATGCACATTCTTCCTCCCGTTAGAATGAGTGGATGTGTGAAACCTTAAAGCAAAGACATTTTAACAACATAGTTTGTGTTTTAGCATTCTCTGAGTTTCCCCTGAACCAACCTGAGGCAGGGTTCATAACAGCCAGCCCGTTTCTCCATCCTCTCCTCTGTGAAGTCGGTGCAACATTAATTTAATCATCTTTACCCGCCCACTATGGCCAATTAACAGTCGCATATTTTTCCAACTTCCTATGAGAAGGTGACGCAAACAATGCGTCAAATCACGAGCAGAATAAGACGACGAAACAACAGAAGAAACAGCAACATTTCTTGTTTTGATGAAACATAGTGAGGAGAGATCTGCTGTTTCCCCCATGTGAATAACAAGCACAACAAAGAAGCTCAACTACTGTAACATGTTTTTAAGATATATCACTTTGTACCCTTTTCAGTTCCTTTCTTCATCTTATCGTCTGATTGGACGGCCAGATCCGGATGCAGTGAGGAAAGTCGGTTCTCCTTCGCTCTGCCTCTCTCCTGCTTCTCTAAGGTTACCCTGCTAGACAACAAACTGACCACTTTTCCTCTGTATGACACTTTCTTCTTCTTCTTCTACTCTCCAGTTATTATTATTATCCGTTATTTCAGCTGTTAAAATTAGATTTTCTCTCAGTTTCTCTGCATTCATTCAAGCTGCATCTGATCTGGAGTTCTGTTTGAATTTGGTACTTTCTTGGATCTGCATCGGCTGAGATAATGACACCAACAACTAAACGTTTTGCTGGGCATGAGACATTGACTTACTGGAACGTTTTTGTCCCTGAAATGCATTTCAAAACCAATTTTAGCTTTTCTGCAAACGCAACGTGCAAAACACAGCAGCAGAGGCACTGCTCTTGTTTGTAGACCGGTTCCAACTCTGAAATTAGCTGCTTTGGCAGCTCTTTGCTTCTCTCAGCTCAGTAAGCATGCAATAAAAAGAATCTGGCTGGACTGTGAACAGACATTGTTATGACAGCAGAAGCTGATTGTGCCTCTTTGACTTCTTTTCCATCAGGCCTGGCACGACGACGGCTCAGATTCTGGCGCTGTCGGTTCGCTCGTCTTAATAAGAGTCAAGCATTCCTGACGAATCATTTAGCACTTCTTGTAATAATTCAATCCACTTCAACACAGATGAAATTAAGACCTTCTAATGTGGTCCATTCATTAAAACAGAGATACTATTTGGAGCCGTTTAAAGATTGGAACCCCGAGATGAAAAGTCCTGGCTAATATCCGGGTTTTCTAATAAAATCCAAACTTCGGCTTCACAGAAACATTTTCTCCCAGGACTTCCAGTTACTTGATTATCTCCACATGCTGCAGCTTCTCCAGACACAGATTAAGCAAAGCAGGCCCACAGCATCACTGAGCCACCACCATGCTTCACTCCAGGTGTTGTGTTTGTTTCACACATCTCATGTTCTTCTTCATACACACTTCTGATCCATAGACATTTTGGTTTTGATTCATTACTTCACCAAACAGGTGAACAAGGCTGGACTGCTTATGTTGTTGTGCATCTGAGTCTGTTCTCCAAGATATGTAGCTTGGAGAGTTTAGGTATCGGCTTTTAGCAGATGTTGGATGGTAGATGAAATGCTAAATGATTAAAAGACTGAAAGATGATGAACGATCAAATTTCCATGTAACAATTTGCAGGAATTTTTCCCTTTCAAAACATTTGTTTCTTCATTTCGTTTTTTTTTCAATCTGTCTTCTGGAATTACCTCGGAAACTGGGCTGTGCTCGCTCAACTTTCCCTGAACCCTGAGGAAAAACCCAACAGAAACAAAGTACCATGAAACCCATGTTGTGTTGTTGCATCATCTGGCTCACTGTTATACCGGTGAGTGTCCTTTTTTTTGAGCTGCTTTCTAGAAAACTGAAGAAGCTGCTTTCAGGAGAGGTGTTGACAGCTCACTTGTGCATGCAGGCAAAAGAGTTTTGCAGCAACTTAGTTGGATATTTGTAGTTGCCATAGATAGATGGGACACACATATACCTGAATTACCATGAAATAATTTTGTTAATGGTTGCCCTTTTGCTGCTATGTGTCAGGGAACATGCTGCAGCGTGCTAGAAGATTGCAGTGATATCCTTAAACTGTGCTTGCTTAATTATGATCATTTATGTGTTTATTTACTCATTAAAATGCTACCAAAACACACAGCCTGGTGGTTTGGTATTTTCTGCATGATGATATTAATCATGGTGACATGCTGTGTGGCAAAACTTGAACATTGACGTTCACTGTTATTTTCCAACCAGCTGGATTGAGCTTGAGCTGGTCTGCAAAAAAGACGGGGCGGATATTTAATTTCCAGATGTTCGCAGGTAGAGACTGTAATTAGAAAGAAGGTTCTGATTGGAAGTTCTACCAATAATTGCTTCACAGGGAGGAGTACCATACTTTGCGTTACTTTCTGTCTATTTTTTGCGAAAAGGTTTAACCACATGTAATTTTTCTTCCACTCCTCAATTATGTTCTACTTTGTGTCAGTCCAGCACATCAAATCACAATGAAACTGACTGAAATTTGAGGTTGTAGAATGACAAAATGTGGAAAAGTTAAAGTATTTGAGTCAAACCAAATTTGGACATTTCTAGATAAAATCCCAAATTTTGCCAGATGCTTGTGTTATTATTTATGTCTCTGCATGTTGGTTCTACTGCGCTACATTTCGATGATAAACATTTACCATTTTTGTACCAGGTGGTATTTATTTATTTTTTCTGACAACGTTCGCAAACTGGTAACTGGAGGCTTTGTTTCTCCAAATTGTTTGAAGAGGAACTTGCGACAAAGAAAAAAAAAAAACTTTGCAAGTAACAATCAAGTAATTTTCAACAAAAGATTTTTTTTTGGAATTACCACAAAACAAAACAAACAAAAACATTTAGTAAAAACCAGTGTTTCATCCTTCCAAACACCCTTTAATTATCCTCCCAAGTGTGGTGGAAAAATTGAGTAAAAAAAGAGCTCAGTGTTTGTTCTTCTAAATTATAAAGAGATAAAACATGAGAAGAAAACTCCTTATCCTTTCTCTACCCTTTGATTGTTGCAGAACAGCAGTAATAAACCAGCGGCAGCATAATTAGTCATCTAATTTGGACGGCCCGTTGCAATAAAATGGGAGTCAGTGAGAATTCCCAGCTGGGCGTTATTTTCGGAGCGTGCTGCCATACTGGGAGCGCTCTGTGACTGTCAGGCCAACCGGGACCCACAGTGACTACACTTCCTTTGTAGTCGTGCTTGTGTGTTGTGCTGTTTTTATTTTTTTCCGCCGACATCATCCACTTGTAATATCGAGTGGTAGGAGCTGCTTTGGAAGCCGCTGCATGCTTTCCTCTGAGTGATTACAGTTTTCATTTGGTGGGTGTTCATGTGCTTCAAATCCCTCTGAGGCTCCAGCAGACAGTGAAGCTCCATCAGAGCACAAACATGATTGAAACTGACATAATGCAGTTGCTCCGAAACATGGTTGATCGTACAGTCTTTATTTAAGATAAGGGGAGTTGAAACAGATAATGTAAACTTAAATTTGACTGTATAGTCGTGACATTGTGGACATCATGAATGGATTATTTATGTTGCGAGGAAATACTCAGTTTGTATGTAATATAGAGAAACTAAACTGTTGTCAGGTTAAAATAAGAAATACAACAGCATAATAAAAAATCCCAATGATTTTAAAAATGAATAAATAATATAAACACCCAACTTAATGGATTTAGGCATTTTTGTTAGAAGTAAATCATGACTTCTGCTTCCTCATAAATATCTGAATGTCTTCTAACTTTTCCAAATAAGGAAACATTTGTAAGATGCTACGTCCTGTACTATAATCTGAGCTAGTAGAATCATAAGTTGTTCAAGAACGGCACATAAAGGAATCCCACAGTCCACTTTTATTCTTCCATATTTGTATTAGTCAAATGTCGTCCCTGTTTGCCAAATAAGATCTGAACCAGTTGAGGATGTACAGCTCTGGAAAAAAGGAAGAGCCCACTGCACTGAACCCATTGAGAACCTCCTGGTTATTCCACCAAACACTGAACTCTTCCTGAGTTAAAACATTGGTATTGTTGGTTCTTAATGAATATGAACTTGTTTTCTTTGCATTATATGAGGTACGAAAGGACTGCATCTTTTTCGTTATTTTGACCATTTCTTATTTTCTACAAATTAAAACTAAATGTTTGCTTGGAATTTCAGAGACATGTTGTCAGAAGTTCATAGAATAAAAGAACAATGTTCATTTTACTCAAAGATAAACCTATGAAAAGTAAAATCAGAGAAACGGATCATTTTAAATGGTCTCTTAATTTTTTCCAGAGCTGTGTACTTCTATGTATACAGCTCATTAGCACATTCAGCAGCGTGTACATGAGCTTGATTGACAGCGCCAACGCCTTCCTCCTTTCTCTGATTGGTTGTTTTGACCAACTAAATATTTTCTCAGTGTGACTTCGTTACTATAATAGATTATGAATTAATGGTTTCTTACAATCCTTTACCAGAGGAGCTGAGCCCAGCACCATCTTGGTCAGTTCTTGTTCATTTCTCCATATTTGTCTGAGTTCATATTTTTAGATACTAAATTGCTTAGTTTTAAGTCTCTATATCTTTCCTTGGCAGTGTGTTTTTAAATCAATTCTTCACTGACCTCCAGCGATCCTTTACTTACATTTAAATAGTTTCACAATTTAGGTGGAGCTATTTAAGAAGCAGCTGTAAAGCCAGCAAGCTTTAATTACTCAGTATTCTCCTGTAAAACACGGATGCTGAATTTTATTTAAGTGCTTTTGCAGTTGGTCTCAGTTTACCCCATTAGTTTTAACAGTCCCTCATCACAGGTGCCATAAATGTGATGCACAGGAAGAAGACATGTTACACTTTGGTGTCTTTGTTCTATTAAAATAAGCAGTAAATCAAGCGGACATGTAAAAGGTTTGTGTCCTATAGAAGATAAAGAACAAGCCAAGAGAGTTCAGTTCTCCTGAACTCAGGAACAAATTTAAATACAAACCCAAACTAAAGTGGCTCAGAAATACCAGAGCTAGACCGTTTATGCCTCTGTCTACCTGGCGATTGAAGTCATTTACTTTTAATAAAAATGTACGTACTTGTGAAATATATAGATAAATATAAAATCCACAGTTCTTCACATTCAGCTTCTATTCACCACAAATCTGGAACAAACATCCAGAAAATTATAAAACAGCCGAAACACTGACTTCCTTTGAATCTAGAATCTTAAATTTTGCTTTTGTACAATGATAAACGAAACATTTTGATGTGTAATGACATGAAAAATGTAATGTTTCACTTGTTGATTTTTGTGTTTTTATCATATGAAGCACTTTGAACTGCCTTGCTGCTGAAATGTGATATACAAATAAAATTTGATTTGATTAAAAAAAAAAGTTCTGCTGGAAATTGAAGCTCTGCCTTGTCACTAATCGTATGCTGCCTCCAGAAGCGTTTCCTCCAGCACTGACCTGTATTCAGCTGCAGCCTCCTTCCACTAAACTTTGACTTCCTTCCCTATCAGTGCCACTGCACTATAATTTACGGTTGCTATGTGACAAAATGTGGAAAAATTAAATTGGTTTCAATATATTTGACAGCCACGGTGGTTCTCCAGCATGTCTGATGAAGCAATGTAGACACCGGGATGCATTTACTGCCTGTGTATTTCTTAAATATGGGTATTTTTTAAATCTACTTTGAGGGTTTAAACCTAAGTAGTGAAGGTAATGAGACAACAAACTTGTGTTTGTAGGACAGCATTGTGGCCGAACGCTATGATTTGTTGAATTTTCCCCATCCACAGCGAGGATTGAAAGAAAATGTAAAGTAGGCATTCAGAGCTCTGGTATCTGATGAGACTTTTCTTTAATCTGCCCTTAGAGTGCAGAGCACCACAACAACCATCCTCTGTGGTTTTGCTGATGAACTGATAATTGTATTGAATAGATTTAATGGCTTCTGTATTAAGTTGAACCGGGTTGCGTTTTGCAGAGTGCAACAAGGTCATGTATCCCTTTCCTTTGTGTGGCTCGGCTGAAACACAAAGATAATCAGTGAGAGAACGTGAATCATTGCATTCATTATGTTTTGGAGTGTGCCGAGCCGGGTTTGTGTATTTTTAGTGGACCTCTGGTCTCTGGCCAGCTGCAGCCGCCTGAGGAGAGATAAGAAGCGCTACGTGTTGAGCCTCTTTGACCTCAGGATGCTTTTGTAGTACACAAGCGCACTCGTTTATGAACACAAATAAACTTCTTTTACATCCAATACGCACCTGAATAACCTTAAAGTAACAGAGAAAATAAGGATTACAAACACAGACCAGATGTACTGGTCTAAAGAAAAGAGGAAAACAAAATTAAGGATACAGTTAATCTGAGCAAACAGAGACATGAAACTATAAATCAGCCTTTCCTCTGATTTATAGTTAAAAAAATTTATATTAAATAACATCTAAAGCAATTAAGGAAGGTGTGCCAACAATCCCATCTACCTTTCCAGCCAGTCGGTGAGTAGGATGTGTTCAGTTGTCTCAGTGCAGCACCGGCATCCAGGAAAACAGACATTTTTGATGCATCATTGTTGCATTAAATGTACTGTATGTCTTTTAAAACTTTTACCAACACAGCAGCAGAAATGTGACCTGGTCAAAATTGTCACCGGAAGAGATTTTTGCACTAAAGTAATAAAGCTGTAGTTTCCTGAATATCTGCCCTCATGTCTTTGAATTAAATCACGAGTGGTGGAAAACATAAGGACTAGAGTCTCCTTTTCAGTCCAGGGTAATATGTTCTGTCACATAAAAGTATGATGATTTATGTACAGATAGGTTCCCTTTATGAATGCATGTCTGGATTTATCATGGAGTATTGTGGACTTGTGCAGGGTTCAGCTCTGCACCCAAAAGACCCTCATTTGGAGTGAATGATCAGTTTACGGTGCTATAAGTAATTACCTCTGAAAATATTATTTTGCAAGGTCACAGTGTATTTGCTGAGATCACTCCCATTTCACCTGATGAAAGCAGGCAGGCATCACACAAAGTCATTTAAAAAGGTGAGGATTATCTGACATCACTCAACAAAACTGAATCAATCACCATGGCTAAAGATGTTGCAATGAGTTGCAACAGAAATGTGACACTTGCAGTAACCAGCTGTACGGGATTGCACAGCTTTAAAGGTATTATATTATTTTCAGTTTTTATATTAATTTTAAATAAATATATTTACTGTCACAATTCGACACCTTGAAATTGGGCCTGTCTCTTTAAGAATACTCCGTCTTCAGCATATTTACAGCTATTGTGCCATTTACAAATGTTCTCTGGAGTGTTTGGGCTGAAAAGTAGCTTGTGTGGTGAGTTCAACAGTAGAAGTGAAGTTTCACCAGGTGTTTGCTAATTGCTGCAGCCGCTAGTCTGAAGGAGTCGAGTGGGGGAGGAACGGGGAACATAGTGCTGTGTGAGGCAGAAGCTCGGCTGGAGACTGCAGCTCCAAGGAGGAGGTTTGGGATTTTTATGGAGAGGCAAGGATTTCTCAAACATGCATGAAAGAATCAAGACAACACTCCGGGTATGTTTTTATATTTTTTATGACGCGTTACGCCCCAAAGGTCTAGGGGTCCAGGGGCGGTAACATAAAATGTGTCCAGAGTGAAAGTGTAAAGTAAAAATGATTTATTACAAAATAAAGTTTCACAAAACAATACAATTTAACCCAATTAATGCAAAACAAACGGGATTAACAAACTCAAGAATGTCAGGTGTAAATTAAAGTTACAAAATGTCCAAACAAGTCAGTTCAAAGTAAACTCAAAATAAAACCAAAAGGGAAAAAACAAACAAACAAAAAAAAACACACACACACAAAGGGAGTGCTAAGGGGAGCACCAAGCCTCCCAAACACGAGCTTCTAACTTGTAGGTAACTAGAGCAAAGTCAAAATTGCTGAATTGGACAAGCAGGAACAAACAAAGACCAAACTAGCTTAAAACCTGCCTAAAGCAGTTGCAACTACCAAACAAGAGGAGGCAGCTTCACAAAACCTCTTCAAATGCTGCCCCACTAGAGGAATGGATTCAGGAGCCTTTTATAGGGTCCAGGTGGGCCTCATCAACGTCTGATTGGCTTGACAATCCTCTGCTGGTCCAATGGTGTAGCTGCTTTCCCACAGCCTTCAGCCAGCCAATCAGGAAGGTGTGCTCTCACAGCTGAACCTGCATAACAAAAAGGGAGCTGCAACAGACGGAATAATATTATAGCGAAATGTAAAGCTAAAAAATAACCACCCCCTTTTACAACTTGCATAGTATTTCACCAGAGATTTATAACTTCTGCTACTAATAAGGTAAAACAATCTCAAACAAAGCTCTTTAGAAAACAAAACACTTTCTCATTAATGAACCAATCAGTCCATTATGTGTAGACATACCTGAAACTGATGGTGGATAATTTACAAAGTCAGAAAATAGATGGATAGTCTGTACAGTGCAGACAAGGTACCAAGATATCTCAGTCATATCAATCAATCAATCAATCAATCAATCAATCAATCAATCAATCAATCAATCAATCAATCAATCAATCAATCAATCAATCAAATTTTATTTGAATAGCACATTTCAGCAGCAAGGCATTTCAAAGTGCTTTACATAATTAAAATAAAAACAGCATGTGACATTGAATAAACAGTGAGAAAGAGAGAGAGTCCCTTACAAAACTATACTACTTCTTGTTTACATTATATTTTATTGGGATTTTATGATACTGGCCAACATAAGGGGAAATAATACATGGGTTTTAAATTTCTAACAATTAAAATTCTGAGACGCCTGGTGTGCAGTCAACATTTTGCAGAACCACACAGTGAGTTTTCTGTGATGGAGAGGATCTGTCAACATCCATTTTCAACCAATCAGGGGGAGAACTGTGGACCTCATTTTCATCAACACTTGGAAACAATTTCCAGATTCAGCACTTCTATGCTGGTTTGGATACAATGGCAATGCACAACCATCATGCTGCTGAGGAAGGATGGGATTGGGGGAAAAAAACACTTTGTTGGCTTTTTATGGACAAGAAACTAAGCGGAAAAATACCAGAAGATGAAAAACTTTAATTTTACAGTGTTTGTAATTATTACAAACTCCAACTTCTATAGTTTCTTCTCCTGTTGTTGCAGATGTAAGTCGTTAATTCTGCACTTTTTTTCTCTTCTGTTTTTATGTGGCAAACTGAATTATTTCATGCTGAATAAAATCCTGCAACAGTGATAAATCATATTTTTATGAACCTTTTAACTCTTTTGATAATGGAGCCGTTGTTGCTGACTGTTTGCAGTTTCAGACATGTGAGTCTCCTCCAAGTGCTGAGATATGCTGACAATTCGTCTGATTACATTTTGCTGACTCTGTTAATATATTTAAAGTCAATGCCATTGTTTACTTTTAAACCACCTGCTCCTGTGCGGGCGCCATAAGGTTTTATTTGTAATGTTGTCCCCCATGGCAAACTGCAAACAACAGACCAAAGTATTGCCTAACAAACAGAACAAGTTTTTCCCCCCTGTCTGTTTCAATGCTGCACAAATAATACAGAGACATAATGCACATATGGCACAGACAGAACAGAAATTGGTTTCCTGTTTCCTTTGTTTCCCCACCTTCTGTTCTGCTCTGGCCTGCTTCTGTTAACCCTCTCACACTGAAGACTCATCCTTGCTCATACGGTCAAGGATCCAGGAAGGGGGAAATGAGAGCGTATACTTCAATTGGACACCGAAAATACACCTTGGGGAGAGCAAGAAAGTAGGAAAGATACAGATGTGTCTCACAAACCTTCCATGCTAGAAGTGGTCTGTTAGTTTAACACCGCTGCCAGGGCACACAATGGCCCGAATCAAAAATAGTGAATAAACCTCCAGGTTCAGTTTAAGTTCAAGATATGAACATTTATAATAACTTGTGCAGGGAAAAAATAAAGAGGAAAAATTCAGGAGAACTGCTGTCTGAGCACAGTAGTTTGGAGACTTAACAAACCGGCAGTTTACCAAGTAATTTACAAGCTGAGGCCAGTTAGCTTGTAATTGACAGCAGTGCAGAATCAAGCAATTAATCAAATTTATTTGTATAGCATATTTCAACAGCAAGGCAATTCAAAGTGTTTTACATCATAAAAACACAAAAAATACAAAGTCATGAAACACAGCCAATAATTGAAGCATGACATTTTGTTTAGTGGCTTTATTACACATGCTATGTCAACAGCAGATCTTTAACTTCCTGGTTTTAGTCAGAACACCACCAGCAGCATTCTGGATCAGCTGCTGACTTTTTAGGCCGACCTGTAAAGGTACTGTTGCAGTAATCAGTGCTACTAAAGATAAACACATGGATGCGTTTCTCTGGGACATTAGTCCTTTAATCCTGGAAATGTTTTTTAGGTGACAGAAGGCCGACTTTGAAACCGTCTTTATGTGGCTCTTAATATCCAGGTTTTGAGGCTGATCACTCTTAGCTGTAATGACAGCATATGACAAAAACAGTACTTAGGAAAGTTAAAAGTCATAAAATTGTAATTTCTGCTCCAGTTTAACCTGGATTTTTACTTTAATACACATTGATGTTACCACTTTATTTTTTTTACCATAACATAGAATTGGTTCTTTTTTTTTTAAAGCAATAATGTACAGAAATAGCTGTTCTTATAATGTTTCCCTGAATAGTATTAAAAAACTACCTTTTTGATTGTTTTTGACATTTCAGAAAGATTGGTTGAAATGAAATAACATTATGTTTCCCATTTACTGGTCCAATAAGAATCTCCTCTGAATTGCTTGAAGGCTTATATGTTTGGTTTATTATGTTTTAGTCATTTCTATTGCTGGATGCCCTGAAAATTTATGTCAATTTATGTCACTACCAGTGTTCCATACACCCAACAAATTAAACTGTATTTATGTTTTTGGGTTGTTAGCATCAGCTAATGCAAACCACTGAGGTAATTTGGAAACTTTAGTTTCACAGAAATTAAAATTGATGTCTGGAAAATAAACTTTAGTAAGTATAAAATATTAACAAAAAGATCAATCACCATGCTGTTTATTTTTTGTTACAGAAATGGGTTTTCTGTAATTCATATGATCTAAATTCAAATCTTTCTCATTAAGATTGCACAATATTGCCATTACTCTTCTAATCTGTACATCGACATGTAATCTCTGTTGCCATAGAAAAACTCTTTACATCACTGTGCTTCAGGCTCAGTAAACATCTTCCTACAAAATAATAAAGCCTGCATACGAGGAGCAGCCGTAATATCAGCCCTAAATAAATTTCCCTTGATAGCCTACGACTCTTACCAGGCTAATGTACTTCTTTCATCCTACTCTGTGTTTGTTTGGCCGCATTCACAAAGGATTCCCTCCAGCGTCCACTGGGCTTTAGTCTTTAATAACTTTTTATATAAGTTTGATTACTGAGTTGGGTCTGATTAAAAAAAAGGGAACTGAAGCACAGAGGGAATGTGGACCATATATTATGGACAGAGCAGGTCAGGAAGAACCTTCAGTAGAAAGAGCCAAACATGTTTTATGGAGGAATAAAGCGTAATGGCTTTGTCCTCTGTGAAGTGACTCTGGAAAAGAGGATCTATTTTTATCTTTCTGCTTATGTGCACACATGGGACCTTTTTTATTTAACAGTACTTATTATATAAGTCTTACTGGCTATAAGACGAGTCTGGCACTGTGGTTGAAGGTGAATCTTTATGTCATGTTTTGCAAGACATCTGAACCGTTTTGAAAGGTACATTTCTTGCAATTCATATAAGAGTATTTATTTAAGCCAAAGAAGCAGAAACTCAACAATCACATAGGAAATTAAATTAAAAGTCACAGAAAACCTTCCCAATTAGACAGATCGGGGTTGTTATGTTTGACTACTGTAAATGCAGTGACTACATTCCCAGCTAGCATTGAATGTTTGAAGCACGTCCGCTAAACGTTGTCTTGAACGTCCGCCGAACGTCCGTGGTTACGTTTAATCGACGTCCAAATGAAACTCCAAAAGACGTCCGTGGGACGTCCTCCCGGGACATTCACCGGACTCAAAATCGACCACCATTAGACTTTTGGCGGACTTTCATTTGAATATCCGCTGATTACTTTCAGCGGACTTTCGCATTTTATTCAAAAATCAAAAGCTATATAATGGTTATGCTAGGTCCGTGGAAATGCTAACATAGCAGCAATTTTATTGGAATGAAAGGTTTTCATGAGGAACAGTTGTCTTCCATTTCCATGCGATATCAATGCAATGTTTTAACAAATTGTAGAAAAGGAAGGCTGGCCCCACACTTACTGTTTTCACATGGAACGGTTGTCTTCTGTTTTCAAGACATATTAATCTAATGTAATAAATTGTAAAATCGATGACAACCACTTAAAAACACTTGGCAAAGAATTTATTATAGTATTAACATTAAAGACTACCCACAACAAAATATGATAATCACATTTATTTATACATATGTACCAAAAAGACATGAAACCTTCTTAGAACAAAGTAAAACAGCACAGTATACATTTTAATACAATGGGATTTTAGAAAAGAAACCCGGTACTTAATAATATAATTTTAAAAGAAATATTTACACCAGAACTTATTTTATGAGCGTTGACACATGCACAAAATAATAATAACAAAAAAACAAAAACAAGCAAAAAAACAAACCAGACAACCTTGAGCCTTAAAACTTTTGGTGTTCTGAATCCGACGCTTGGTTCTTTGGTACAGTTTTTGAAAAACATAAATATATAGAGGAACAGTTGCAACATGAAACATTTTAGTGAAGACAGGGGTGTCCAAAGTGAGGCCTGGGGGCCATTTGAGGTCCTTGTGATGCTTTATGTGGCCCCAGACTGCAGTTCAACAGCGGTTCAAATGCAGCCCTTCAGCAAATGGAGGAGATGCAGATGCTGGTAATTTATATCTTCTTCTTTCCTTCATCAGCCAACTGTTCCTGCTTTAATTTTGATATTATTATTAAAGTCAGGCCTGAAACTTCCCACGACTTCTTCTTCAGAAACAGATGGGCACTTTCATTAAGCTCGTCTAAACACAATGAAAACTTTTAAAGAATGTTGTTGCTGAGAATGGACTATAAACATTTGCATCAACAAATTAGGAAATAGTGATGCAAACCTTTTTTTTTAATTTTTTATTGAACATCTAATGACATTTCATGGGCCAACAAAATGTTGTTCTCTACTTTGTTTATTTCCACTGGTTTTATTTTGTGTATTTAACTGAAAAACAAAACAAACAAAAGTATGGCTCCAATGGAGTACTCTCACTTTGGCTGTTTCAGCCAGAGTTAAGAATTAAACTCATCGCAGACGTAAGAGACTTCAGACCAACAATTTCCATGTTATCTCAACTGAAACTATTATGCATGAAAGTATTTTAACAATCCTGGTATTGCTGACAGTAGGACTCAGGAACAGATGGCAGAGCTGACATATAAACTGATCGGGGAGGCAGCGTTGCCGTGCGAGCATGGCGGTGCCATCAGATCGGACTTGGGGGCTGTAAGGCTTATTGCCAGAGCTTTAACCAGCATCTGCCTCTGTCTGGATGAGCTCATCACCACATGGACCACGGGGGAAACATCCAGCTGCTGCAGCGCACTGAGGAAAACCAGAGACCACTTGGTGAAGCAGACCTGCTGACCATGAAGGAGCAGAGGAGTAAAACCTCAGATTTAAGGTCATGACATGGAGGATGGTCTGGATCAGGGGTGTCAAGCTCATTTTCGTTTTGGGCCAAATCAAGATCATGAATGTTCTTAAAGGGCTAGTCGTGCCAGAATGTACTGATAAGACCTGTTCAGAAACGGTTAAAATATTAATAATAATTAATTTTAAAAATTAAACATCTTTTCATATTGTTCAATCCCTTCAGGATTTTGCGACTGATTTTGTGATTTTTTTGCAATTAAAATCAAAAATTTTGTGGAACTAAATTAGAAATAGTTTTAAGGAGTTTTGTAACATTTGTATTATGTATGACATTAACTGTGACTTTGTTAATTCTCATATTGATCATGGACAAACTAAACGTAAAAGTACAAAATACTGCCACCTACAGGTAGGAGTTAGTGGTCAGTTAAATCCAATGTTTTTGACCATTTTTTGAGGAAAATTTGCTGTAAACTTACAGGCATGCATTATCGGGAAAAAATGTGGGCATTAGCTGATTTATATAAATTTCCACAATCAGAGAAAAGTGGGTGGACTGATTGATGCAATTTAGCATCTGAGTTTGACACACGTTTAGTACAAGTAACAAAGTTTTTGACAATGTTTGAGAAATATCTGCAATGAACTCTCAATTATGTATTAGAGCAAAAAAAAAAAAAGAAAAAAAAAGAAAAAGGGGGGATTTGTTGGTTTTGTGTGAATTTTCACAATAATTCTCAAAAAACTGGAGGGACTGATATAATTGGGCAGTGAACAGATAAAAGCTGCATTGAGTTGACTGATAACATAATATTTAAGCACACTTAGTGTTCAGTTAGGAATCTAGAGGCCACATAAAAAGCTGTGGCGGGCCGGATTTGGCCCACGGACCTCAAGTTTGACACACGTGGTACAGAGTGTATCTCTAAAAGAAAGAAAGTCAACTTTGCTTTCTTTTTATCATGCAACATTGTTTCCTTTGCCATCCCTCATTAAATAAACACGATTGATCGATGATAATGGAGACATTTTTCTTGTGGAGAGATGTTGATTAAACCATATCTGTCAGCTCCCATGAGCCCCAGCTGTTACCTGTTGTTGTGGGTGTATATAAAGTCAGCTTTCATGTGCCTGATTTTGCCCCGAGGAGTGAAATGTTTTTGTGCCTTCCTGCATTTGGCATTTCCACAAATGTGTGCGGTTCTCTCCACCCTCGCTGCTGGCCGACTTACCGAGACAGAGCTGAGTAATAGAGGAGAGAATAGACTCAGACACTGATCAGCTCCCCCACTGGGCTCAATGAAAACATTACTAAACTGTAGAAAATCCTATTACCTCAGCTGGCGCCCATGGAAAACAACTTTGATCATTTTGGTTTGGACATCTGATCTGAAAAAAAAAATCTCAATACGAGAACAAACTCAGGCTTAATAAAGAAAGATAATTTAGTAAAGCGGGTTGAAAAACATGAGCTGTCAGTCTGGTTGAATGCAGTCATACTCAATCAATTAGAATATTATTGAACGGTTCCTGAAGAAAACCAACAAAATGAGGGGAAAAAAACAAACATCAAACCAACAAAATGAGGGGAAAAAAACAAACATCAACCTTGTTACATCTAAATGTTCTGATAAATGAAGCTGCTTCCTGGGATTCAATCAGCGTCTTTAAATGGGTTTAATTTCAACATCTCATCAATCAATCTCACAATTTTACTGAGGTTTAATCAGAAGCATGAAGTTTAAGTTACTTTCATAAAGACAGAAATCAAAAACTAAACAAAAAAACTGCCACTGTACAAACTGTACAAGAGATGAAAGACATTAATATGAGTCAATTTCTACTTTTCAATATTGAAACAAGTCACTGGAAACCACACTCTACCTGCAAACTGAGAATAAGGATGGAGTTCCTACAGCGTGAGAGTGTGTATTTTCTCTGAACCACATGTGGTCCGGTTCAGCCACTTCAGCTCCTCTCTGGAGGGACAGCAGCTTTGGCTCCCACACCAGATCCATTATCCCTCAGGTCATTTCTGCCACACCGAGTGGAGCCGGGCTCTCCTTCCTTTTGGGACGTCCCACGGCCCCTTAATTTCAGTTCAGACTCGGGCCGCTTATGTGAAGCGCTTAGAGCTAAGAAGAAAAGTTTCTGAAGACACATCTGAGAGGAGACAGCTTACTGCATCGTAGACCAATATGAGAATCCACGCTCGCTCTCCGTCTTGGTCTCTGCTGACTGTTTTTTGACGCGACTGCATTCATCTCACATATACAATACAATATTTTTACTTTGATATCTCTTCCAGCGAGCAGTTGTTGTTACTGGATGACATTGTCCATTTTAAAGGTGCAGTGTGAAATGGAACAAAACTAAATGAAGGATAGAAATCTATCATTCCCCTGCCAATATACAGGAGTCCTTTGCTGTATTTTGGAGTGAAACAACCTTTAATTAACACTGAGTCATAATACGACGAAGGATCTTTATACAATCCAGTGTGTTGCCGCAAATTACCAATTTCAAACAGCTAGATAAAACCCCAGGTGTTCCTTCTCTGAATCCCGTTAGAGCTCTATTTTTGGCTCTGAAGTATCACAACATCGGCAAGTGACACAAAATACTTGACATATGTTTTCATCCAGTGCTTTGTGTTGATTAAAGCAGTGATGCTGAAGATGAACACAGAACCCCAAAGCTACTTAGAAACTGCAAACATTGTTTCCTCTCCTGAAATATCCTCAGTTGGATTATTGAAGACTTTCTCTAATTCTGCGGCAGGAAAACTTTTTAATACAACAGTGACACTGTAAAGAAAACATTAAAGCAAAAATATCGGCTTGTGTAGAGATGACATTTCTCAAACTGTATGCATGTCTAAACCGTTTGCAGAAAACTTACTTGTGTGTAGAGTAAAATTGTGACAAACATTTGTAGGCAAGAAAATGTGAAGTTCTTTCAATGCAAGGTTAAATTGAAGAGAGCGGAACAAGGCAGCAGAAGAAGTCGAGCGGTACATTTGCACATGGAGAACAACTGTGCAACCAACTGCACTCCTGTGCAGCTCAAGTTTGAGAATGCTTTCGCAATATTTAGGCAAACCTTGTGTGAGGAGAAAATATCTTCTGAAATAAACATTAAAACCTTTCGCTGTTTAAGGATATTCGCTTATTAATACCTTTTAAAATGTGCATCTGGATTTGAAAAAATGTTAGAGCCTGGAATGCAGCTTTTACCAACGTCTTGATTTCTGTAAATCAGCGAAACTTTAAGAAAGAATGTTACACATAAAGATAAAAATTTGATTTATTTTGTTTCAAATTAGACAAGCATATTTTTAAATGCACAACAAAAAATTAGTTTTGCCATACTGACTTTGCTAAGTAATGGGGTCAACAAAATATAAAAGTTTTTGCCACGTTGGATGAACCCAACGCACAGTGATAAAAGTTTAACATTTTTCAACTTTCTTGGGTTGCGCTTGCTACGTGTAGAAGCTAAGAATTTCTCATGCACAAATTTTGCCGGTTGCTTGGCTGGATGAGGGCCAGCAACTGTTGCCTCAACAAGCAAGTACCATAGAAAACGAATGTGGAGGGAGCAATGTCGATGAGCCCGTGACTCTGCAGGGGACCTTCGGTTTCCTCGGCTTCCTGTGCTGCTTGTATGGTCTGGACAAAGTGCACATTTAGAGCAGGACCTTGAGGAACATAGTTAAATAATGGTTCAGCGTTTCTGTTACTCTGGAACCCGCAACAAAAACGGTTTATCTTTAGAGTAACATTCATTGTATTGTGGCTATGAGTTGCTTTGCTAGCTGTACAGGCGAGCAGTTCCTGATGTACTGAACTTGCGTTCCTGTGTGTCCAGACTGCAGACGTCAACTCTGCAGACGTTTGGCATGCATAAACATAAGAGCAGGAGTGCAAGGGAAAAAACAGGGTGTATCTGGATTTGTTACTGACTTAATCATCTGCAGTGCTGCTTCACATCCTCAAACTGAACATCAGAGGTATTTGCTGAGGCAATCTGTCACCGCGGCGACGGGTTTCTGCTCTTGGGTTCTGTAATAAAGCAAACCCCCTCCGCCATCACCTCACTCTCTCCCCTTCTCCCATTCTTATTCTGTCTCTGGAGTTCTGTAATGAAACAAATCTCTCTTCAGGATGTGGGTCAGTCTGCCTCTATTCCCCTCACAGCCCTCCACCGTTCTCTACAGTCTGGCTCAGATGGACTGCTCCATCACTGTCACAAGGTGCCAAGATTGGATGCTAAGGTCGCTAATAAAGACGAGAACCACATTTCGCTGCCTTATAAATACTCCTGCCCAGTCCGTGTGTTTACTTTCCTGTGTCTGCAGGTGTGTCTCACTGTAAATTTGGAGCCTGTGTGGCGCTCACATAAACATAACCTGTGCTATTAATCTGAGTCAGGGTTTACGTCTCAACAAGACACTATACACAGGCACAGCATGTTTTTGATGTTGTGACCAGCCAATTATGTTTTACAAGAATGTGATTTATAAAAACAGAACAATCAGAAAACAGTAACAGTAAGCAGATTTGACATCATTGTGATAAAAATGGGGAGAATTGAACAATAAATAAGATGGAATACCTGAGGGAAAAAAAGCTTTGGGGTGTCCAACTCTAACCGATTTGGACTAACACGGATCAATGCCAAAAGTAGAGGGGCTCTCAGACAGATGAGTGAGCCCAGTGAATACAACCATCATTAAAGTCTGGCTCTAATGTCTGTGGTGCACCATAATAAGAGGTCAACGAGGTTTTGCAAAGTACAAATTGCAAGTCAACGTCTATTTAGATTATTAGGTTTTCTTCTGGGCAAAATGCCACTCAGCTCTAGGCGATTCCTGATGCGGCAGAGCAGGTGTCAACAGCAGATTTTGTTTCGATCATAAAGCCGTTCTCGGCCAAAAGCGATTCAATCAACAGAGATCGGATCAATAATTATTGTCGCATCTGTTTATAAGAAAAGTTTCAACTCACAGAGAACACAAAAATACTGCAGGGTTTTTTTTCTTTAACCCAAATATTGAGTTTCTGCTGTTGGAGAATCCATCTGGGTTAACATCGTGAGCCTCACTATTCTTCACATTTTAGGCTGTATAACAACTTGATCAAATTCCCTAAAGATGTTCTACAGGAAGGAATTTATATATATATATATATATATATATATA